>NC_041392.1:687078539-687082917 GCF_002162155.2 Triticum dicoccoides | reverse complement strand
CGGGCAGGCCCGTCTCCGCCCACACGCGCGTGCGGCTCCGGCCACCCCTCACCCCGCAGGCGCCACCCGCTGCCGCTGTCGGGCACAGCTCCGGCCGGCCGGCCTCGCCGCGGCCCCGCCTGCTGGCCGCGCCCCAATCTAGCGCATGCACCCGCTAGGGCCTGTGTGCCACTGCACGTGGGGCCCGCCCCCAGAATGTTTAAGAAAATTAAGCGAAACGAAAATGTAATTTTTTATAATAATAATAATTAAAATTAATTTAATTAATCGATTAACCTAATTAATCATGTTAAATAACATGTTAACTACTTAATTAGTTAAACTAATCCTGTTAGTTAAATAGGCAGGCAATGACAGGGGGGCCCACCCCCTGTTGACCAGTCAAATGTTGACTGGTCAACTGGGACCCCCTGGCCCACCTATCAGCTCCTGGATACACTTCCGTGTACCCTGTGCTGGGTGCATCTAGCATTTTAGCTTTTAATTTCGAATTAATAATAATTTGAGAATATTGCTTAAATCATTGAAAAATCATATAAATTAATCCATAGCTCGGATCAAGAAACTTTGTACATGAAAGTTGCTCAGAATGACGAGACGAACCCGGATACGCGACCTGTTCGTTCGCCACACACCCCTAGCATAGCAAACCTGCAACCGTTCCCCTCCGTTTCATCTGTCCGAAAATGCTAAACTTTGGGAAAACTTTCCCGAATGTTTTCTCCTTTGTCGGTATCGTATAATACTGCGTTAGAACACCCCTAGCACCGCTTATTGTCTTGTCATGCATCTGTTTGCTTGTATTTACGGTTTCTTCCCCCTCCTCTCCGGTAGACCCCGAGACCGCTGCTGATGCCCCTGTGATCGACTACGTCGACGACGACACTTCTTCTTTTTCAGCAGAGCTTCCAGGCAAGCAAACCCTCCTTGAGCATTCCGATATCGCCCATTTCTTTCCTTCTCATGCTTGCATTAGAACTGCTACTGCTTTCTGTATGATCCTACTCTGATGCATAGCCTGTTTTGTTACCCGCTTTCATACCTTACCTGCTTATCCTAAACTGCTTAGTATAGGTTGGTTAGTGATCCATCAGTGACCCCCACCTTGTCCCAGTTGCCTCGCTTTATGTTCGATGACTCGATCAACATGATCGACGTCCAGGCCCCGAGACCGCACATCACTTTCCCCTTTTGTTGCTCGACTCTGCAGAGTTACCATCGAGTGCCGAGGGTGGAACCTCATACATCACTCTTGATGAGACCTCTGTAGTGTAGCTATCCGGTCGTGGTCATCGAGGGTGATTTCCTCCTTAACCACTTCCGTTACGGCTCTATTGTGCAACCCCTCAAGCGTGAACCTCGAGGGTGGATCCTCTTACGTTCACCTTGATGATAACATCGAGTGGAATTCACCAGGGGTGATTCCTCGGGTTTTCCCCTTGGTGTTAGACACACAGTTACTATGTTTACTATGACTTTACACTGAATCATGTTACTAAAGACGGGTCGGCCCTGAGGGGTACCCGCGCGAGCTTAATAGCGAGTGATGTGGAGTCGGGTTGACCTGGAGGTGCCCGCGAGATACTTACGAGGCGTGGCCGGGCATTCTTAGCCCTTGCCGCAAGTACTCGAGACGGGGCAACGGGGTCACATATTTCGTGAGTCTCTGCTTGTTACCGCGCGTTCCTAATCCACTACGATTTGGATATTTGATCCGAGGGGCCTCTGGCCTGATAACACTAACCATCACATGGGCATTGTATGCGCGTTCTGCGTCGTATACATCAGCCGAAGCTTAATAGACGTCAGCGACTGAGCGGCGCGCGCCGGGTTGGACTGGTAAGCACCTACCTTTTTGAAGGAGGTAGCTAGGTCTGCTCACCGGCCGCCCACGCAACGTGCAGGAGTTCCTGGGGAGATGCCCCATGACCCCTGGGGGCATAGGTTTAGTCCGGTGTGCTCACCTCTCTATTAAGCCTAGGTCAGGTTGCGGCGTATTGTTTGGCCGAGGCCGGGCATGACTCAGGAAAGTGTGTCCGGCAGGAGTTAATCGAGCGTGGTGGGTAAGTTGGTGCACCCCTGCAGGGAAGAAAACATCTATCGATAGCCTGTCCTACGGTAACAGACACTTGGAGTTGTATCCCGATCGATACAATTAGAACTGGATACTTGAGATGAGAACTGGATGGTGATGAGATTTGGAATGTGTTGACACTTGGATAGTATGGCTCTGGGATTGCTTTCTCGCAGGGAGTCGAGAAAGGATCTCTGGCCGAGGTTGATAACATTACTGCTACTTTACTTTATGCTACTCTACTCCCTCCTGTTGCTGCAAGATGGTGATTTCCAGAAGATGCTAGTCTTCGATAGGCTAGGCTTTCCCCTTCCCTTCTGACATTCTGCAGTTTAGTCCACAGACACAACCCATTTCTTTGATACAGATGCATACTTAGTTTAGATCTGATGTAAGTCTTGCGAGTACTTTGGATGAGTACTCACGGTTGCTTTGCTACTCCTTTTTCCCCATACCCGATTGTTGCGACCAGATGACGGATCCCAGGAGCCAGACGACGCCACTGATGACTAGTACTACCTGGAGGATGCCTACTACTACGTGAAGACCGCTGACGACTTGGAGTAGTTAGGAGGCTTCCAGGCAGGAGGCCTTGCCTTTTCGATCGTTGTTGCTTTTGTGCTAGCCTTCTTAAGGCAACCTTGTCTAACTTATGTCTGTACTCAGATATTGTTGCTTCCGCTGACTCTTGTGTATTCGAGCCCTCGAGGCCCTTGGCTTGTAATATAAAGCTTGTATTATTTTAATTTGTTTCCAGAGTTGTGTAGTGATATTTTCCCGTGAATCCTTGATCTTGATCGTACACACTTGCGTGTATGATTAGTGTACGGTCAAATCAAGGGCATCACATTAGCCATACACGTCCTTCCATAAATTTGAAGGGCACGCATGTGTTGGGTACACAACTGCCAAGCTCTGCCCGGACGCTCGATTGCCTCACGAATCGTGAAGTCGTTGAATCCCGCATGAGGCCATAGTAAGTTTTAAGTTTCAATCACGATTTTACATCTGAAAATTCCAAATTTCTCGCTCACTTGTACAAATTTCAAAGACAAAATTTTAAGCGATTTTTTCTCTCGATCACAGGCACAAAATACGTGATTTCATTCAATAGTTGAAACTTAACATATTTTTTTAAAATTCATCAAAATACATTCAAAATGGATCTTATTTGAAAGCCCTGGTCACGAGAACACGAATATGAAAACAAAGCTTAATTTGAACTTTTCATTCAAAAGATATAGAAGTTTAAAAATCGGAGGCCCAAAATAAAATGCATGTCCGATTGGCTCGATGCCCTTGGACCGGGAGCCCTTATTTGGCGCGCGCACCACTCCCCTCCTGCGCGCCTCTATTGGGCCAGCCCATGAGCGGGGATGGACGCCCCAGTTTATTTATTTATTTCGTTATGTTCTGTTTTTTTCGTCTTAAAAGTAATTCGCAATTTTAAAAAAGCACTAAATTAAAAAAATATTTAGAATTTTTTTTCCGGAAAATCGGAAAATCTTTGTGGTTTAAAAATCTTCGTAAATTCAAAAACTATTCATGTGTTTTAAAAAAATTCATTGATTCGATTTTTTTGCCAATTCCAAAATTTTAGCGATTTAAAAAATAAATGTTAGTGTCTTCAAAAGCTGTTCCCGAATTCAAATAATGTTCGCCTATGCAAAGAACATTGTTCACGAGATCCAAAAAATGCATACAATTTCAAAAATGCCCATGAATTGGAAATTTTTTCATGATTTACGAAAATGTTCACGAATTTGTAAAAAGTTCTAATGAATTTTTTAAAATATCGCTATTTGAGAAATATGATAATCATTATTTGAATTTGATGAACAAATTTTGAATTAAAAAATGACTCTCATTTAAAAAAGTAAATCGAATTTCAAAATATTCTTTACCCACTTGAGAAAATAGTTTGCAGATTTCAGAAAATATTCATGAAATTTAAAAAAAAAATAAAAATAGGAAATATAAAAAATAGAAATTAAAAGCTAAAGGGAAGAAGAAAAAGAGAAGGAAAAAAATTGTTCCTGAATTTCAGAAAAAGTTCGCCTGATCAATAATTTTTTCACGCATTTGAAAAATGTACACAATTTCATAAAATGTTCATTAATTTGTATGAGATTTCTAACGAATTTAAAACATCTTCACAATTTTAGAAAAATGTTCATGATTTCAGGAAATGTTCACAATTTCAAAAGATCTTCCAAATTTGAAAGATGTTGGCAAATTGAAAAAGAAAAAGTAGCAAGAAAGAAATAAAAAGTGAAAAAAGAAAAAAAATAAATAAGAAGTAAA
>NC_041392.1:687052680-687078326 GCF_002162155.2 Triticum dicoccoides | reverse complement strand
CCTGCGCGCCAAATAGGAGGCGCCCTTGGGATTTACTTGTCCCAAATGCTTTCCCCGCGTCCCTCTCTTGTTTATGTGATGAGAGGCTTTCATGGTGGGCCTTTCTCCATCCCGTACCTACTCCGCCACCGCCGCCATCCATCTCCCATCGCGACCCACAAGAGACATGTGGACCCCCATCATGTTGGTGTTGTGGTGCATCTGTCTGCGCGGTCTGCTGTGGTGGAGGTTGGCTGTGGTGGTTGATGGCGTGGGATTGGATGCAGTAGGCAACAGGGTCTTTCCTGACTCCGGTATGTACAGGGGCTTGAGGTGAGAGACTATGGCTTCAGATGCCTCCTTCTAGCCTAGCGGGGACGCTCGCCATGGACTCAGGGAGCTCTGCATTGTCGGACTCAGCGGCGGGCTATGTGGAGAAGACTGGGATGGCGTCGCCATCGTTGTGGTCGACCAGGTCATCCTATCTCTTGGGGGCTCGCGGCGGCGGTGAGGTCTTGGGTTTCGGTACCCTTCGGTGGCGCATGAAGTTTTGTTGCCTTGTATTGTGCTTTGGATCCCTCTATTTGTGATGGTGGTCGGGTGTGTCCTAGAGGAGGTGCAGGGCTGTCTCGGCGGATCATTGCCCTTCGGCGCGGTCTATGGATCTCTCTGTCGTGACGTGCCTAGGCAGTGGGATGCTCTTCGACGGTGTCTGTGACTCTCCTAGCTCTTCAAGGTGCAGAGTGATCGCAAAGCAGCTAGTGACTTCTTCTCTTTGTCTTCTCGGTGGCGGATCTCCTTTCGACTGGTCCAACAAAGCTAGCTCCATTCTTCTCCGATCTACCTAGTGATGGGTGCTAAGTTCTCGGTGTTGGCTGTTTGTTGCGATTCACTCCTAATTCTTCTTCTGTTGTCTCTGGTGTTCTCTGTGACTTCTTGCCGGTGTTGTGTTGGGTACTATCTTTTGTACCCAATGTGTTGCATCTCAATCTTATTTATAATGAAAATGGTTCAGGCCGGCGTAAGCCCGCCGTAGCACCGTCAAAAAAGTCTGTCTGGCAGCACCGCAAATGATGTGATCATCAATTGGGTGGAGGTTTCAGGAGCCATTGTTGTCTATACCTAGAAATAAGACAATCTTGACATTTTGTGTTCAGGAACTGAGTTTGGCTTGTAAAGATGGAAGTGTATCAACATATCATAGTAGGCAGCGGGTTACATGTTTATATAGAATCAGAGAAGCCCTTGATCACGACATACACAAGGCAATACTTGGAGTACAAGATGACTAGGAGATAACTACGAATCACAACAAACTAGCAGGTTCAGTTTAGCCTTATCTCGACTTAAACCGAATGTACAATAATATCTAGATGATTCTAGACTATTCTTAACAGCCCCTTTCAATCACTCCTTGGTCAAGGTGAGATTGCGTCTAAAGTTCTCCAAGTCTCACACAGGTAGCGCTTTTGTAAAGCCGTCTGCAATTTGATCTTTAGAGGAAACAAACCTTATATCAAGAAGTTTGTTTGCAACCCTTTCTCTGACAAAATGATAGTCAATTTAAATGTGCTTAGTACGAGCATAAAACATAGGATTAGCTGATAAATAGGTTGTCACAAGGTTGTCGCACCAAAGGCAAGGAATTTTTCTTGTAGGTACTCAAAGTTTCTTTAAGAGTGATCGCAAACAAATGATTTCTATAGTAGCATTAGCCACAGATTTGTACCCTGCTTTTGTACTGGATCTTGACACAGTGACTTGTTTCCTGGCACTCCAACATATCAGATTTGGACCAAAGTTTCCTGGCACTCGTCTACTTCCACTGCATTCCAGAGTCAGTAACGATCATGATCCAAACCGTTTATGTATCTTCATATTGTTCCTGTGTGTTCGAAGGGCGATTTTTTTTGTTTTCTACCATGTTTCACAACATGAGGTAGATGTTGGATGCGCTACATGGCACGGCTCGTCACCTCACTTCACCGGCGACCCCATGATGTAGTGGTCACTTGGTGGTCTTTTTTCTGCTTTCCTTTTAAGCTTTATTTGGGCGTGCTTGTGTTGAGGCCCTCGATCCTGTGCTACTTGTTATGTGGACTGGTTGGTTGCTTTGTTTATAAAGCGAGACAAAAGCCAGAGTTGCATAAGCACCCTGCATGCAGTATGATGTCATCATGACCAAAACTATGGAACTCGAAAGACATTTTTGTACTAATTTTGGCTCCTCGTTGAAGCTGGTACATCACAAGAGGATCGTACTGGATACTGTTCTTATATCTTTCTAGAAAAGAAAAGGTTAAATACTTATTCAGAGCTGACTGCAGATAGGTAAATCTATTCATCTTGATTAACCCACGAGTTTATATACTTATTCCCTCGATTTTACCGTGTCTAGTAGGTTTGCAGTAGAGGTGGGTATAGGTTACTCAATCTAAGAGCCAGGGATGTGATGAGGGGAACGGCAGTGTTGGAGCAGATCAAACGACTGGGCCACTCAAATGCGATTTTCATCAGTTAGTCATCATGGATGCTCGACTCGCATACTTCTTCCCTTGACTTTGTTCTGTCTAGTAGGTTCTGTAGTAGATGGAATCAGAAGGAGATGTCGTGTCCACGATGTGCTAATTCAGGCTAAACAATCAGAATGAGGCGTGCAATTCTCTAGAGATGGAAAGCAACGAACTGAATGTCTCAGCAAAACAACAAACTGTACAACAAGAGTTTGAAGAGTTTCTTGGCTGCACCATTACTAATGAAGTTAACATCCACCTGCCAAATGATATTCAATCTAGGGGTAGGATAAAGAGAATTAAGGGGCATAATGAGAAGGGAAGAAGAAAAGGTAACAACAATAAGGTGAAGGTGTCGCAATTGTGTGAGATTCTATCTATTTGTTCGTGTTTAAGAATCAGTTTTTATCTGTCTGACTTCATGAACTGATAATTGGATATTCACTCTAGTTGTGATACTTTGTGTGTGTGTGTGTGTGTGTGTGTGTGTGTGTGTGTGTGTGTGTGTGAATGACTTAGTTAATATTCATTCATCGTTATGTACAGTCTAGTTGCAACTGAAATATATGTACTTATAACTATCTGAATGCTCTTTCCCCTCCACCGACTAAAGCAATCATAACACAACATCAGGGAAAAGGAAAAAATGCATGTGCGTGTGTGTGTTTTTCTGTTGGGTTCGATTTGGTTCGAAGGCAAGCATGCGGACACCAGGAAGTCCTTCCCCTCACGGTCTTGGAACTAGCCGAGCGCCGCAAAAGCACCCGCCTCTGATTCCTCTTCTTCTCTATCAATCCCATCTCACTCAGTCAAACCTCTATGTAGCTCTCTCTGTCATCGAAGAAGTCGTTATCAAATGTAAAAATGTACAATATATGTATTTCTAACTATCAGAATCCTTATCTGGGTGTTCAATCTAGACGAACAACCATTGATGTGGTTTTTCACCCATTTGTTTAGCTACAACAATGCCATCAATATGTAAGTAAACCATGAATCTGGAAAACATAGAAGCGGCGATAGAGTCAATCAGTGTTGTCAACCCATTCTTATAGCTGGGTATTCAATCTAGACGAACAACCAACTGAGAAAAATTCTTCTTGAAAAGACAACTATTTTTTTAGAAAAGGAGGATGACCCCCGACCTCTGCATCCGGGAGATGCATGCAACCACTTTATTAATTAGTCACAAAGACTTTACAAAGTAATACATACATGTCTGAAGCCGGCATCGGCAACATATGTCGCTACTTCTATCCATTGATGAAGGGTGCAGAAACTGTGAGCCGAATAGCCAAACTTCTCACCTAGCCTAACATCTAAAGCCGGAGGCCCCGACCAAGCCACATACCGGGTCTAGGGCACAAACCAGTCCGAGGCACTCATAGGTCGTCGCTGCCGTCTTCCATCAATCCATCTTCAGAGCAGATACTGACACATCAACCTTGCCAGGCCTACCATCGACGCCCCCACGGCGACATACAGCTCCTCCTCCCTACGTGCGTTCATCATCACACATCAGTCGCCGGGACTTTGCTGCGCCTCGTCGCCGAGACTCCACGACGTCGATGCATCACAGGGAACGCCGCTCCACCGCAAATGTCATCGACTGGTCCCTCGAGCCTATGCACACCTCCAGGAATGATGCCCTCAAGAGGGGTACGACACATGAGCGTCGCCGTTATCCGATCAACTGATCTAGGGTTTTCCCCGGAGGTAGCGAATAGGGGTCTAGAGCTTCTCCACGGCGACGCCTTCAAGAAGGGGACGAAGCAGAAAAACGCCACCATTGCCAACCTTGGCAACGTGCCAAGAGTAGGGCGTTCACCCGGATCCGCTCGAGGACCCTCCATCCAGCATCGTGTGCACGGGACCGCCACCGATCACTTCAGCCGCACATGGAACATGCCGCACCGGCCGGATCGGATCTGAGCGGAGACCATGCCCACCATGCCGCCACTGCAGTTTTGAGGTCAGATCTGATCTGACACGCTACCACCGTGGGCACGTAGCCAGCATACAACGGGCCAGCCCCATCCGTCACCATCGCGATAAGGACGCCACTGCCATGAGGCGCCGATCCCCATGCTCGCCTGACTCCGCCGCCTGGTGAGACCGCCCCACACGAGCCCTCCCGAGGCGTGAAGAACAAAGCCCCGATGTCGACCAACGCGAGGGGCTTTGCCCCGGCCGGCAAGAGACAACTATCGGCATATACCAGAGTACCAGACTAATTTACAACCATATCATCATAAGTATTTATTTAAAGGATGAGTACGCATGACAAGGAAGCGCCTCAAATAATCAAAAGAAAGTTCATAAGTATAATCATTGAGTAGAAACATGAGCATTCTTATCGAGCAATTGGAACAAGAAAAGGAAAAATTTCTTCAATAAGTATTAGGCAATGTTTCCTCAGGATGCAAGCCATGGAGGAGCTCTCCAACGGCTGCATTGGCTAAGCCTCCAGATCTGGCCGCCAACATCATCGCTCCCACCTCCTACCCCGCGGAGCCACCACCATACTAGAGAGAGAGATGTTGGGGAACGCAGTAATTTCAAAAAAATTCCTACGCGCACGCAAGATCTATCTAGGTGATGCATAGCAACGAGAGGGAAGAGTGTTGTCCACGTACCCTCGTAGACCGTAAACGGAAGCGTAATGATAACGCGGTTGATGTAGTCGAACGTCTTCACGATCCAACCGATCCTAGCACCGAAAGTACGGCACGCCCGCAATCTGCACACGTTCAGCTCGGTGACGTCCCACGAACTCTTGATCCAGCTGAGTGTCGAGGGAGAGCTTCGTCAGCACGACGGCGTGATGACGGTGATGATGAAGCTACTGGCGCAGGGCTTCGCTTAAGGACTACGACGATATGACCGAGGTGGATTATGGTGGAGGGGGCACCACACACGGCTAAAAGCAATCAACTTGTGTGTCCTAGGGTGCCCCTGCCCCCGTATATAAAGGAGCAAGGGGTGAGGCCTTGCCGGCCCTAGGGGCGCGCCAAGGGAGGAGGAATCGTCCTCCTAGTAGGAGTAGGATTCCTCCTTTCCTAGTCCTACTAGGAGGAGAAGGAGAAAGAGGGAAATGAGAGGAAGAGGAGAAGGAAAGGGGGGGGGGGGCGCCCCCTCCCTAGTCCAATTCGGACTCCCTATAGGAAGGAGGCGTGGCTGCCCCTTGTGGGCTGCATCCCCTTGCTACCTCTTGAGCACTGCGTTGGTTTTCCCTTGAAGAGGAAATGGTGATGCAGCAAAGTGGCGTAAGTATTTCCCTCAGTTTTTGAGAACCAATGTATCAATCCAGTAGGAGATCACGCTCAAGTCCCACACACCTACACAAACAAATAAGAACCTCACAACCAACGCGATAAAGGGGTTGTCAAGCCCTTCACGGTCACTTACGAGAGTGAGATCTGATAGATATGATAAGATAATATTTTTGGTATTTCTATGATAAAGAGAAATAAAGATGCAAAGTAAAATAAACGGCAAAGGAAATAACTATGTATTGGAAGATTAATATGATGGAAGATAGACCCGGAGGCCATAGGTTTCACTAGTGGCTTCTCTCAAGAGTATAAGTATTACGGTGGGTGAACGAATTACTGTCGAGCAATTGATAGAAAAGCAAATACTTATGAGAATGTATATAGGCATCACGTCCGAGACAAGTAGACCGAAATGATTCTGCATCTACTACTATTACTCCACACATCGACCGCTATCCAGCATGCATCTAGAGTATTAAGTTCATAAGAACAGAGTAATGCTTTAAGGAAGATGACATGATGTAGAGGGATAAACTCATGCAATATGATATAAACCCCAACTTTTTATCCCCGATGGCAACAATACAATACGAGTTGGCTCCCTTTCTGTCACTGGGATCGAGCACCGCAAGATTGAACCCAAAGCTAAGCACTTCTCCCATTGCAAGAAAGATCAATCTAGTAGGCCAAACCAAACTGATAATTCGAACAGACTTGCAAAGATAAACCAATCATACATAAAAGAATTCAGAGGAGAATCAAATATTGTTCATAGATAATCTGGATCATAAACCCACAATTCATCAGATCTCGGCAAACACACCACAAAAGAAGATTACATCGAATAGATCTCCAAGAAGATCGAGGAGAACTTTGTATTGAGATCCAAAGAGAGAGAGAAGAAGCCATCTAGCTAATAACTATGGACCCATAGGTCTGAAGTAAACTACTCACACATCACCGGAGAGGCCATGGAGTTGATGTAGAGGCCCTCCGTGATCAACGCCCCTCCGGCGGAGCTCCGGAAAAGGCCTCAAGATCGGATCTCTCGGGTACAGAAGGTTGCGGCGGTGGAATTAGGTTTTCGTGGTGCTCCTGGATGCTTGGGGGGTACGTGGATATATATAGGAGGAAGAAGTACGTCGGTGGAGCAAGGGAGGGCCCACAAGGGTGGAGGGCGCGCCCAGGGGGGTAGGCACGCCCCCTGCCTCGTGCCTTCCTCCCTTGTTTCTTGACGCCCACTCCAAGTCTCCTAGATCACGTTTGTTGTGAAAATCACGTTCCCGAAGGTTTCATTCCGTTTGGACTCTGTTTGATATTCCTTTTCTTCAAAACCCTAAAATGGGCAAAAGAAACAGCAATTTGGGCTGGGCCTCCGATTAGTAGGTTAGTCCCAAAAATGATATAAAAGTGTAAAATAAAGCCCATTGACACCCAAAATAGATAATATAATAGCATGGAGCAATCAAAAATTATAGATATGTTGGAGACGTATCACCCCTCTTCCCTATGGCCCATGTAGGCCCAATCTTTACCCGGGGGGTTCCGGTAACCCTCCGTCACTCCGGTTTTCTCCGAAATCACCCGGAACACTTCCGTTGTCCGAATATAGTCGTCCAGTATATCAATCTTTATGTCTAGACCATTTCGAGACTCCTCGTCATGTCTGTGATCATATCCGGGAGTCCGAACTACCTTCAGTACATCAAAACACATTACCGATCGTCACGAACGTTAAGCGTGCGGACCCTACGGATTCGAGAACTATGTAGACATGACCGAAACACATCTCCGGTCAATAACCAATACCGGAAACTGGATGTTCATATTGGCTCCCACATATTCTACAAAGATCATTATCAGTCAAACCGCATAACAACATACGTTGTTCCCTTTGTCATCAGTATGTTACTTGCCTGAGATTCGATCGTCAGTATCTCAATACTAGTTTAATCTTGTTACCAGCAAGTCTCTTTACTCGTTTCGTAATGCATCATCCCGCAACTAACTCATTAGTCACATTGCTTGCAAGACTTATAGTGATGTGTATTACCGAGAGGGCCCAGAGATACCTCTCCGATACTCGGAGTGACAAATCCTAATCTCGATCTATGCCAACTCAACAAACACCATCAGAGACACCTGTAGAGCATCTTTATAGTCACCCAGTTACCTTGTGATGTTTGATAGCACACTAAGTGTTCCTCCGGTATTCGGGAGTTGCATGATCTCATAGTCATAGGAACATGTATAAGTTATGGAGAAAGCAATAGCAACAAACTAAACGATCATCGTGCTAAGCTAACGGATGGGTCAAGTAAATCACATCATTCTATAATGATGTGATCCCGTTAATCAAATGACAACTCATGTGTATGGTCAGGAAACATAACCATCATTGATTCAACGAGCTAGTTAATTAAGTAGAGGCATACTAGTGACACTCTGTTTGTCTATGTATTCACACATGTACTAAGTTTCTGGTTAATACAATTCTAGCATGAATAATAAACATTTATCATGATATAAGGAAATATAAATAACAACTTTATTATTGCCTCTAGGGCATATTTCCTTCAGTCTCCCACTTGCACTAGAGGTAATAATCTAGATTATATTGTAATGATTCTAACACCCATGGAGTCTTGGTGCTGATCATGTTTTGCTCATGAGAGAGGCTTAGTTAACGGGTATGCAACATTCAGATCCATATGTATCTTGCAAATCTCTATGTCTCCCTCCTTGACTTGATCGCAGATGGAATTGAAGCGTCTCTTGATGCGCTTGGTTCTCTTGTGAAATTTGGATTCCTTTGCCAATGCAATTGCACCAGTATTGTCACAAAAGATTCTCATTGGACCCAATGCATTAGGTATAACACCTAGATCGGATATGAACTCCTTCATTTGCTGCTTCCGAAGCAGCTATGTACTCCGCTTCACACGTAGATCCCGCCACGACGCTTTGCTTGGAACTGCACCAACTAACAGCTCCATCATTTAATAAAAATACATATCCGGTTTGTGACTTAGAGTCATTCGGATCAGTGTCAAAGCTTGCATCG
Organism: Triticum dicoccoides; assembly: GCF_002162155.2. Lineage (NCBI taxonomy): Eukaryota > Viridiplantae > Streptophyta > Magnoliopsida > Poales > Poaceae > Triticum > Triticum dicoccoides. The sequence continues at coordinate 687,069,495 of NC_041392.1, read as the reverse complement.
ATGTAACCGTTTACGACGAGCTCTTTGTCACCTCCATAAATGAGAAACATATCCTTAGTCCTTTTCAGGTATTTCAGGATGTTCTTGACCGCTGTCCAGTGATCCACTCCTGGATTACTTTTGTACCTCCCTGCTAAACTAATAGCAAGGCACACATCAGGTCTGGTACACAACATTGCATACATGATAGAACCTATGGCTGAAGCATAGGGAATGACTTTCATTTTCTCTCTATATTCTGAAGTGGTCGGGTATTGAGTCTGACTCAACTTCACACCCTATAACACACGCAAGAACCCTTTCTTTCCTTGATCCATTTTGAACTTCTTCAAAACTTTATCAAGGTATGTGCTTTGTGAAAGTACAATTAAGCGTCTTGATCTATCTCTATAGATCTTGATGCCCAATATATAAGCAGCTTCACCGAGGTCTTTCACTGAAAAATTCTTATTCAAGTATCGTTTTATGCTATTCAGAAATTCTGTATCATTTCCGATCAACAATATGTCATCTACATATAATATCAGAAATGGTATAGAGCTCCCACTCACTTTCTTGTAAATACAGGCTTCTCCAAAAGTCTTTATAAAACCATATGCTTTGATCACACTATCAAAGCGTATATTCCAACTCCGAGAGGCTTGCACCAGTCCATCAATGGATCGCTGGAGCTTGCACACTTTGTTAACACTTTTTGGATTGACAAAACCTTCTGGTTGCATCATATAGAACTCTTCTTTAAGATATCCATTAAGGAATGCAGTTTTGACATCCATTTGTCAAATTTCATAATCATAAAATGCGGCAATTGCTAGCATGATTCAGACGGACTTAAGCATCGCTACGGGTGAGAAGGTCTCATCGTAGTTAACAACTTGAACTTGTCGAAAACCTTTTGCAACAACTCGAGCTTTGTAGACAGTAACATTACCATCAGCGTCAGTCTTATTCTTGAAGATCCATTTATTCTCTATGGCCTGCCGATCATCGGGCAAGTCAACCAAAGTCCACACTTTGTTCTCATACATGGATCCCATCTCAGATTTCATGGTCTCAAGCCATTTTGTGGAATCTTGGCTCATCATCGCTTCCTCATAGTTCGCAGGTTCGTCATGGTCAAGTAACATGACCTCCAGAACAGGATTACCATACCACTCTGGTGCGGATCTTACTCTGGTTGACCTACGAGGTTCGGTAGTAACTTGATCAGAAGCTTCATGATCATCATCATTAGCTTCCTCACTTACTGGTGTAGGAATCACTGGAACTGATTTCAGTGATGAACTACTTTCCAATAAGGGAGAAGGTACGATTACCTCATCAAGTTCTACTTTCCTCCCACTCACTTCTTTCGAGAGAAACTCCTTCTCTAGAAAGGATCCATTCTTTGCAATGAATATCTTTCCTTCGGATCTGTGATAGAAGGTGTACCCAATAGTCTCCTTTGGGCATCCTATGAAGACACATTTCTCCTATTTGGGTTCGAGCTTATCAGGTTGAAGCTTTTTCACATAAGCATCGCAGCCCCAAACTTTAAGAAACGACAACTTGGGTTTCTTACCAAACCACAGTTCATAAGGTGTCATCCCAATGGATTTTGATGGTGCCCTATTTAACGTGAATGCAGCCGTCTCTAAAGCATACCCCCAAAACGATAGCGGTAAATCAGTGAGAGACATCATAGATCGCACCATATCTAATAAAGTGAAGGAAATATGCCCTAGAGGCAATAATAAAGTTATTATTTATTTCCTTATATCATGATAAATGTTTATTATTCATGCTAGAATTGTATTAACCGGAAACTTAGTACATGTGTGAATACATAGACAAACAGAGTGTCACTAGTATGCCTCTACTTGACTAGCTCGTTGAATCAAAAATGGTTAAGTTTCCTAGCCATAGACATGAGTTATGATTTGATCAATGGGATCACATCATTAGAGAATGATGTGATTGACTTGACCCATTCCGTTAGCTTAGCACGATGATCGTTTAGTTTGTTGCTACTGCTTTCTTCATGACTTATACATGTTCCTCTGACTATGAGATTATGCAACTCCCGAATACCGGAGGAACACTTTGTGTGCTAGCAAATGTCACAACGTAATTGGGTGATTATAAAGGTGCTCTATAGGTGTCTCCGATGGTACTTGTTGAGTTGCCATAGATCGAGATTAGGATTTGTCACTCTGATTGTCGGAGAGGTATCTCTGGGCCCTCTCGGTAATGCACATCACTATAAGCCTTGCAAGCAATGTGACAAATGAGTTAGTTGCGGGATGATGCATTACGGAATGAGTAAAGAGACTTGCCGGTAACAAGATTGAACTAGGTATTGAGATACCGATGATCGAATCTCACTAGTGCGAAGAGTAGGGCGTTCACCCGGATCCGCTCGAGGACCCTCCATCCAGCATCGTGTGCACGGGACTGCCACCGATGACTTCAGCCGCACATGGAACATGCCGCACCGGCCGGATCGGATCTGAGTGGAGACCATGCCCACCAAGCCGCCACTTGAGTTTTGAGGTCAGATCAGATCTGACCCGCTACCACCGTGGGCATGTAGCCAGCATACAACGGGCCACCCCCATCCGTCACCATCGCGATAAGGACGCCACCGCCATGAGGCGCCGATCCCCATGCTCGCGTGACTCCGCCGCCTGGTGAGACTGCCTCACACGAGCCCTCCTGAGGCGTGAAGAACAGAGCCCCGATGCCAACCAACGCGAGGGGCTTTGCCCCGGCCGACAAGAGACAACTATCGGCATATACCAGAGTACCAGACTAATTTACAACCATATCATCATAAGTATTTATTTAAAGGATGAGTATGCATGACAAGGAAGTGCCTCAAATAATCAAAAGAAAGTTCATAAGTATAATCATTGAGTAAAAACATGAGCATTCTTACTGAGCAATTGGAACAAGAGAAGGAAAAATTTCTTCAATAAGTATTAGGCAATGTTTCCTCAGGATGCAAGCCATGGAGGAGCTCTCCAACGGCTGCATTGGCTAAGCCTCCAGATCTGGCCGCCAACATCATCGCTCCCACCTCCTACCCTGCGAGCCACCACCATACTAGAGAGAGAGAGAGAGAGAGAGAGAGAGAGAGAGATATGTTGGGGAACGCAGTAATTTCAAAAAAATTCCTACGCACACGCAAGATCTATCTAGGTGATGCATAGCAACGAGAGGGTAGAGTGTTGTCCACGTACCCTCGTAGACCGTAAGCGGAAGCGTTATGACAACGTGGTTGATGTAGTCGAACGTCTTCACGATCCAACCGATCCTAGTACCAAAAGTACGGCACCCCCGCGATCTGCACACGTTCAGCTCGGTGACGTCCCATGAACTCTTGATCCAGCTGAGTGTCGTGGGAGAGCTTCATCAACACGATGGCGTGATGACGGTGATGATGAAGCTACTAGCACAGGGCTTCACCTAAGGACTACGATGATATGACCGAGGTGGATTATGGTGGAGGAGGGCACCGCACATGGCTAAAAGCAATCAACTTCTGTGTCCTAGGGTGCCCCTGCCCCCGTATATAAAGGAGCAAGGGGTGAGGCCGGCCGGCCCTAGGGGCGCGCCAAGGGAGGAGGAATTATCCTCCTAGTAGGAGTAGGATTCCTCCTTTCCTAGTCCTACTAGGAGGAGAAGGGGAAAGAGGGAAAGGAGAGGAAGAGGAGAAGGAAAGGGGGGGGGGGGCGCCCCCTCCCTAGTCCAATTCGGACTCCCTACAGGAAGGGGGCGTGGCTGCCCCTTGTGGGCTGCATCCCCTTGCTACCTCTTGAGCACTGTGTTGGTTTTCCCTTGAAGAGGAAATGGTGATGCAGCAAACTAGCGTAAGTATTTCCCTCAGTTTTTGAGAACCAAGGTATCAATCCAGTAGGAGATCACGCTCAAGTCCCACACACCTACACAAACAAATAAGAACCTCGCAACCAACGCGATAAAGGGGTTGCCAAGCCCTTCATGGTCACTTACGAGAGTGAGATCTGATAGATATGATAAGATAATATTTTTGTATTTCTATGATAAAGAGAAATAAAGATGCAAAGTAAAATAAACGGCAAAGAAAATAACTAAGTATTGGAAGATTAATATGATGGAAGATAGACCCGGGGGCCATAGGTTTCACTAGTGGCTTCTCTCAAGAGCATAAGTATTACGGTGGGTGAACAAATTACTGTCGAGCAATTAATAGAAAAGCAAATACTTATGAGAATGTATATAGGCATCACGTCCGAGACAAGTAGACCGAAATGATTCTGCATCTACTACTATTACTCCACACATCGATCGCTATCTAGCATGCATCTAGAGTATTAAGTTCATAAGAACAGAGAAATGCTTTAAGGAAGATGACATGATGTAGAGGGTAAACTCATGCAATATGATATAAACCCCAACTTTTTATCCTCGATGGCAACAATACAATACGTGTCGGTTCCCTTTCTGTCACTGGGATCGAGCACCGCAAGATTGAACCCAAAGCTAAGCACTTCTCCCATTGCAAGAAAGATCAATCTAGTAGGCCAAACCAAACTGATAATTCGAATAGACTTGCAAAGATAAACCAATCATACATAAAAGAATTCAGAGGAGAATCAAATATTGTTCATAGATAATCTAGATCATAAACCCACAATTCATCGGATCTCGGCAAACACACCGCAAAAGAAGATTACATCGAATAGATCTCCAAGAAGATCGAGGAGAACTTTGTATTGAGATCCAAAGAGAGAGAGAAGAAGCCATCTAGCTAATAACTATGGACCCATAGGTCTGAAGTAAACTACTCACACATCACCGGAGAGGCCATGGAGTTGATGTAGAGGCCCTCCGTGATCAACGCCCCCTCCGGCGGAGCTCCGGAAAAGGCCTGAAGATCGGATCTCTCGGGTACAGAAGGATGCGGCGGTGGAATTAGGTTTTCGTGGTGCTCCTGGATGTTTGGGGGTACGTGGATATATATAGGAGGAAGAAGTACGTCGGTGGAGCAACGGTGGGCCCACGAGGGTGGAGGGCGCGCCCAGGGGGGTAGGCGCGCCCCCTGCCTCGTGCCTTCCTCCCTTGTTTCTTGACGCCCACTCCAAGTCTCCTAGATCACGTTTGTTGAGAAAATCACGTTCCCGAAGGTTTCATTCCATTTGGACTCTGTTTGATATTCCTTTTCTTTGAAACCCTAAAATGGGCAAAAAAAACAACAATTTGGGCTGGGCCTCCGGTTAGTAGGTTAGTCCCAAAAATGATATAAAAGTGTAAAATAAAGCCCATTGACACCCAAAATAGATAATATAATAGCATGGAGCAATAAAAAATTATAGATACGTTGGAGACGTACCACCCCTCTTCCCTATGGCCCATGTAGGCCCAATCTTTACCCGGGGGGTTCCGGTAACCCTCCGGCACTCCGGTTTTCTCTGAAATCACCCGGAACACTTCCGGTGTCCGAATATAGTCGTCCAGTATATCAATCTTTATGTCTAGACCATTTCGAGACTCCTCGTCATGTCCGTGATCATATCCGGGACTCTGAACTACCTTCGGTACATCAAAACACATTACCGATCGTCACCGAACGTTAAGCGTGCGGACTCTACGGGTTCGAGAACTATGTAGACACGACCGAAACACATCTCCGGTCAATAACCAATAGCGGAAACTGGATGTTCATATTGGCTCCCACATATTCTACAAAGAACATTATCGGTCAAACCGCATAACAACATACGTTGTTCCCTTTGTCATCGATATGTTACTTGCCTGAGATTCGATCGCCGGTATCTCAATACCTAGTTTAATCCTTTTACCGGAAAGTCTCTTTACTCGTTTCGTAATGCATCATCCCGCAACTAACTCATTAGTCACATTGCTTGCAAGGCTTATAGTGATGTGTATTACCGAGAGGGCCAGAGATACCTCTTCGATACTCGGAGTGACAAATCGTAATCTCGATCTATGCCAACTCAACAAACACCATCAGAGACACCTGTAGAGCATCTTGATAGTCGCCCAGTTACCTTGTGATGTTTGATAGCACACTAAGTGTTCCTCCGGTATTCGGGAGTTGCATGATCTCATAGTCATAGGAACATGTATAAGTTATGGAGAAAGCAATAGCAACAAACTAAACGATCATCGTGCTAAGCTAATGGATGGGTCAAGTAAATCACATCATTCTGTAATGATGTGATCCCGTTAATCAAATGACAACTCATGTGTATGGCCAGGAAACATAACCATCATTGATTCAACGAGCTAGTTAATTAAGTAGAGGCATACTAGTGACACTCTGTTTCTTTATGTATTCACACATGTACGAAGTTTCTGGTTAATACAATTCTAGCATGAATAATAAACATTTATCATGATATAAGGAAATATAAATAACAACTTTATTATTGCCTCTAGGGCATATTTCCTTCAGTCTCCCACTTGCACTAGAGGTAATAATCTAGATTATATTGTAATGATTCTAACACCCATGGAGTCTTGGTGCTGATCATGTTTTGCTCATGAGAGAGGCTTAGTTAACGGGTCTGCCACATTCAGATCCATATGTATCTTGCAAATCTCTGTGTCTCCCTCCTTGACTTGATCGCGGATGGAATTGAAGCGTCTCTTGATGCGCCTGGTTCTCTTGTGAAATTTGGATTCCTTTGCCAATGCAATTGCACTAGTATTGTCACAAAAGATTCTCATTGGACCCAATGCATTAGGTATGCCACCTAGATCGGATATGAACTCCTTCATTTGCTGCTTCCGAAGCAGCTATGTACTCCGCTTCACACGTAGATCCCGCCACGACGCTTTGCTTGGAACTGCACCAACCGACAGGTCCACCATTTAATAAAAATACATATCCGGTTTGTGACTTAGAGTCATTCGGATCAGTGTCAAAGCTTGCATCGATGTAACCGTTTACGATGAGCTCTTTGTCACCTCCATAAACAAGAAACATATCCTTAGTCCTTTTCAGGTATTTTAGGATGTTCTTGACTGCTGTCCAGTGATCCAGTCCTAGATTACTTTTGTACCTCCCTGCTAAACTAATAGCAAGGCACACATCAGGTCTGGTACACAGCATTTCATACATGATAGAACCTATGGCTGAAGCATAGGGAATGACTTTCATTTTCTCTCTATATTCTGCAGTGGTCGGGCATTGAGTCTGACTCAACTTCACACCCTGTAACACAGGCAAGAACCCTTTCTTTCCTTGATCCATTTTGTACTTCTTCAAAACTTTATCAAGGTATGTGCTTTGTGAAAGTACAATTAAGCGTCTTGATCTATCTATATAGATCTTGATGCCCAATATATAAGCAGCTTCACCGAGGTCTTTCATTGAAAAATTCTTATTCAAGTATCATTTTATGCTATTCAGAAATTCTGTATCATTTCCGATCAACAAATATGTCATCTACATATAATATCATAAATGCTACAGAGCTCCCACTCGCTTTCTTGTAAATACAGGCTTCTCCAAAAGTCTGTATAAAACCATATGCTTTGATCACACTATCAAAGCGTATATTCCAACTCCGAGAGGCTTGCACCAGTCCATCAATGGACCGCTGGAGCTTGCACACTTTGTTAGCACTTTTTGGATTGACAAAACCTTCTGGTTGCATCATATACAACTCTTCTTTAAGATATGCATTAAGGAATGCAGTTTTGACATCCATTTGTCAAATTTCATAATCATAAAATGCGGCAATTGCTAACATGATTCGGACGGACTTAAGCATCGCTACAGGTGAGAAGGTCTCATCGTAGTCAACTACTTGAACTTGTCGAAAACCTTTTGCAACAACTCGAGCTTTGTAGACAGTAACATTACCGTCAGCGTCAGTCTTCTTCTTGAAGATCCATTTATTTTCTATGGCCTGCCGATCATCGGGCCAGTCAACCAAAGTCCACACTTTGTTCTCATACATGGATCCCATCTCAGATTTCTTGGTCTCAAGCCATTTTGTGGAATCTTAGCTCACCATCGCTTCCTCATAGTTCGCAGGTTCGTCATGGTCAAGTAACATGACCTCCAGAACAGGATTACCGTACCACTCTGGTGCGGATCTTACTCTGGTTGACCTACGAGGTTCGGTAGTAACTTGATCAGAAGCTTCATGATCATCATCATTAGCTTCCTCGCTTACTGGTGTAGGAATCACTGGAACTGATTTCAGTGATGAACTACTTTCTAATAAGGGAGAAGGTACGATTACCTCATCAAGTTCTACTTTCCTCCCATTCACTTCTTTCGAGAGAAACTCCTTCTCTAGAAAGGATCCATTCTTTGCAACGAATATCTTGCCTTCGGATCTATGATAGAAGGTGTAGCCAACAGTCTCCTTTGGGCATCCTATGAAGACACATTTCTCCGATTTTGGTTCGAGCTTATCAGGTTGAAGCTTTTTCACATAAGCATCGCAGCCCCAAACTTTAAGAAACGACAACTTGGGTTTCTTACCAAACCATAATTCATATGGTGTCGTCCAATGGATTTTTATGGTGCCCTATTTAACATGAATGCAGCCGTCTCTAAAGCATACCCCCAAAACGATAGCGGTAAATCAGTGAGAGACATCATAGATCGCACCATATCTAATAAAGTGAAGGAAATATGCCCTAGAGGCAATAATAAAGTTATTATTTATTTCCTTATATCATGATAAATGTTTATTATTCATGCTAGAATTGTATTAACCGGAAACTTAGTACATGTGTGAATACATAGACAAACAGAGTGTCACTAGTATGCCTCTACTTGACTAGCTCATTGAATCAAAGATGGTTAAGTTTCCTAGCCATAGACATGAGTTGTCATTTGATTAACGGGATCACATCATTATAGAATGATGTGATTGACTTGACCCATTTCGTTAGCTTAGCACGATGATCGTTTAGTTTGTTTCTACTGCTTTCTTCATGACTTATACATGTTCCTCTGACTATGAGATTATGCAACTCCCGAATACCGGAGGAACACTTTGTGTGCTAGCAAATGTCACAACGTAATTGGGTGATTATAAAGGTGCTCTATAGGTGTCTCCGATGGTACTTGTTGAGTTGCCATAGATGGAGATTAGGATTTGTCACTCTGATTGTCGGAGAGGTATCTCTGGGCCCTCTCGGTAATGCACATCACTATAAGCCTTGCAAGCAATGTGACAAATGAGTTAGTTGTGGGATGATGCATTACGGAATGAGTAAAGAGACTTGCCGGTAACGAGATTGAACTAGGTATTGAGATACCGACGATCGAATCTCACTAGTGCCAAGAGTAGGGCGTTCACCCGGATCCGCTCGAGGACCCTCCATCCAGCATCGTGTGCACGGGACCGCCACCGATCACTTCAGCCGCACATGGAACATGCCGCACCGGCTGGATCGGATCTGAGCGGAGACCATGCCCACATGCCGCCACTGCAGTTTTGAGGTCAGATCTGATCTGACCCGCTACCACCGTGGGCGCGTAGCCAGCATACAACGGGCCACCCCCAGCCGTCACCATCGCGATAAGATCGCCACCTCCATGAGGCGCCGATCCCCATGCTCGCCTGACTCCGCCGCCTGGTGAGACCGCCCCACACGAGCCCTCCCGAGCCGTGAAGAACAGAGCCCCAATGCCGACCAACGCGAGGGGCTTTGCCCCGGCCGGCAAGAGACAACTATCGGCATATACCAGAGTACCAGACTAATTTACAACCATATCATCATAAATATTTATTTAAAGGATGAGTATGCATGACAAGGAAGCACCTCAAATAATCAAAAGAAAGTTCATAAGTATAATCATTGAGTAGAAACATGAGCATTCTTATCGAGCAATTGGAACAAGAAAAGGAAAAATTCCTTCAATAAGTATTAGGCAATGTTTCCTCAGGATGCAAGCCATGGAGGAGCTCTCCAACGGCTGCATTGGCTAAGCCTCCAGATCTGGCCGCCAACATCATCACTCCCACCTCCTACCCCGCGAGCCACCACCATACTCGAGAGAGAGAGAGAGAGAGAGATGTTGGGGAACGCAGTAATTTCAAAAAAATTCCTACGCGCACGCAAGATCTATCTAGGTGATGCATAGCAACGAGAGGGAAGAGTGTTGTCCACGTACCCTCGTAGACCGTAAGAGGAAGCGTTATGACAACGCGGTTGATGTAGTCGAACGTCTTCATGATCCAACCGATCCTAGCACCGAAAGTACACCCCCCGCGATCTGCACATGTTCAGCTCGGTGACGTCCCACGAACTCTTGATCCAGCTGAGTGTCGAGGGAGAGCTTCGTCAGCACGACGGCGTGATGACGGTGATGATGAAGCTACTGGCGCAGGGCTTCGCCTAAGGATTACGATGATATGCTCGAGGTGGATTATGGTGGAGGGGGGCACCGCACACGGCTAAAAGCAATCAACTTGTGTGTCCTAGGGTGCCCTTGCCCCCATATATAAAGGAGCAAGGGGTGAGGCCGGCCGACCCTAGGGGCGCGCCAAGGGAGGAGGAATCGTCCTCCTAGTAGGAGTAGGATTCCTCCTTTCCTAGTCCTACTAGGAGGAGAAGGGGAAAGAGGGAAAGGAGAGGAAGAGGAGAAGGAAAGGGGGGGGGGCATCCCTAGTCTAATTCGGACTCCCTATAGGAAGGGGGCGTGGCTGCCCCTTGTGGGCTGCATCCCCTTGCTACCTCTTGAGCAATGCGTTGGTTTTCCCTTGAAGAGGAAATGGTGATGCAACAAAGTAGCGTAAGTATTTCCCTCAGTTTTTGAGAACCAAGGTATCAATCCAGTAGGAGATCACGCTCAAGTCCCACACACCTACACAAACAAATAAGAACCTCGCAACCAACGCGATAAAGGGGTTGCCAAGCCCTTCATGGTCACTTACGAGAGTGAGATCTGATAGATATGATAAGATAATATATTTGTATTTCTATGATAAAGAGAAATAAAGATGTAAAGTAAAATAAACGGCAAAGAAAATAAATAAGTATTGGAAGATTAATATGATGGAAGATAGACCCGGGGGCCATAGGTTTCACTAGTGGCTTCTCTCAAGAGCATAAGTATTATGGTGGGTGAACGAATTACTGTCGAGCAATTGATAGAAAATAAAATACTTATGAGAACGTATATAGGCATTACGTCTGAGACAAGTAGACCGAAATGATTCTACATCTACTACTATTACTCCACACATCGACCGCTATCCAGCATGCATCAGGAGTATTAAGTTCATAAGAACAGAGTAATGCTTTAAGGAAGATGACATGATGTAGAGGGATAAACTCATGCAATATGATATAAACCCCAACTTTTTATCCTCGATGGCAACAATACAATACGTGTCGGTAACCTTTCTGTCACTGGGATCGAGCACCGCAAGATTGAACCCAAAGCTAAGCACTTCTCCCATTGCAAGAAAGATCAATCTAGTAGGCCAAACCAAACTGATAATTCGAACAGACTTGCAAATATAAACCAATCATACATAAAAGAATTCAGAGGAGAATCAAATATTGTTCATAGATAATCTAGATCATAAACCCACAATTCATCGGATCTCGGCAAACACACCGCAAAAGAAGATTACATCGAATAGATCTCCAAGAAGATCGAGGAGAACTTTGTATTGAGATCCAAAGAGAGAGAGAAGAAGCCATCTAGCTAATAACTATGGACCTGTAGGTCTGAAGTAAACTACTCACACATCACCGGAGAGGCCATGGAGTTGATGTAGAGGCCCTCCGTGATCAACGCCCCCTCCGGCGGAGCTCCGGAAAAGGCCTCAAGATCGGATCTCTCGGGTACAGAAGGTCGTGGCGGTGGAATTAGGTTTTCGTGGTGCTCCTGGATGTTTGGGGGGTACGTGGATATATATAGGAGGAAGAAGTACGTCGGTGGAGCAATAGAGGGCCCACGAGGGTGGAGGGCACGCCCAGGGGGGGGGGTAGGCGCGCCCCCCTGCCTCGTGCCTTCCTCCCTTGTTTCTTGACGCCCACTCCAAGTCTCCTAGATCACGTTTGTTGAGAAAATCACGTTCCTGAAGGTTTCATTCCGTTTGGACTCTGTTTGATATTCCTTTTCTTCGAAACCCTAAAATGGGCAAAAAAAACAACAATTTGGGCTGGGCCTCCGGTTAGTAGGTTAGTCCCAAAAATGATATAAAAGTGTAAAATAAAGCCCATTGACACCCAAAATAGATAATATAATAGCATGGACCAATCAAAAATTATAGATACGTTGGAGACGTATCACCCCTCTTCCCTATGGCCCATGTAGGCCCAATCTTTACCCGGGGGGTTCCGGTAACCCTCCGGCACTCCGGTTTTCTCCGAAATCACCCGGAACACTTCCGGTGTCCGAATATAGTCGTCCAGTATATCAATCTTTATGTCTAGACCATTTTGAGACTCCTCGTCATGTCCGCGATCATTTCCGGGACTCCGAACTACCTTCGATACATCAAAACACATAACCGATCGTCACCGAACGTTAAGCGTGCGGACCCTATGTGTTCGAGAACTATGTAGACATGACCGAGACATGTCTCCGGTCAATAACCAATAGCGGAAACTAGATGTTCATGTTGGCTCCCACATATTCTATAAAGATCATTATCGGTCAAACCGCATAACAACATACGTTGTTCCCTTTGTCATCGGTATGTTACTTGCCTGAGATTCGATCGCCGGTATCTCAATACCTAGTTTAATCTTGTTACCGGCAAGTCTCTTAACTCGTTTCGTAATGCATCATCCTGCAACTAACTCATAGTAACATTGCTTGCAAGGCTTATAGTGATGTGTATTACCGAGAGGGCCCAGAGATACCTCTCCGATACTCGGAGTGACAAATCCTAATTTCGATCTATGCCAACTCAACAAACACCATCAGAGACACCTGTAGAGCATCTTTATAGTCACCCAGTTACCTTTTGACGTTTGATAGCACACTAAGTGTTCCTCCGGTATTCGGGAGTTGCATGATCTCATAGTCATAGGAACATGTATAAGTTATGGAGAAAGCAATAGCAACAAACTAAACGATCATCGTGCTAAGCTAACGGATGGGTCAAGTAAATCACATCATTCTGTAATGATGTGATCCCGTTAATCAAATGACAACTCATGTGTATGGTCAGGAAACATAACCATCATTGATTCAACGAGCTAGTTAATTAAGTAGAGGCATACTAGTGACACTCTGTTTGTCTATGTATTCACACATGTACTAAGTTTCTGGTTAATACAATTCTAGCATGAATAATAAACATTTATCATGATATAAGGAAATATAAACAACAACTTTATTATTGCCTCTAGGGCATATTTCCTTCAGTCTCCCACTTGCACTAGAGTTAATAATCTAGATTATATTGTAATGGTTCTAACACCCATGGAGTCTTGGTGCTGATCATGTTTTGCTCATGAGAGAGGCTTAGTTAATGGGTCTGCAACATTTAGATCCATATGTATCTTGCAAATCTCTATGTCTCCCTCCTTGACTTGATCGCGGATGGAATTGAAGCGTCTCTTGATGCGCTTGGTTCTCTTGTGAAATTTGGATTCCTTTGCCAATGCAATTGCACCAGTATTGTCACAAAAGATTCTCATTGGACCCGATGCATTAGGTATGACACCTAGGTCGGATATGAACTCCTTCATTTGCTGCTTCCGAAGCAGCTATGTACGCCGCTTCACACGTAGATCCCGCCAAGACGCTTTGCTTGGAACTGCACCAACTGATAGCTCCACCATTTAATAAAAATACATATCTGGTTTGTGACTTAGAGTCATTCGGATCAGTGTCAAAGCTTGCATCGATGTAACCATTTACGACGAGCTCTTTGTCACCTCCATAAACGAGAAACATATCCTTAGTCCTTTTCAGGTATTTTAGGATGTTCTTGACCGCTGTCCAGTGATCCACTCCTGGATTACTTTTGTACCTCCCTGCTAAACTAATAGCAAGGCACACATCAGGTCTGGTACATAGCATTGCATACATGATAGAACATATGGCTGAAGCATAGGGAATGACTTTCATTTTCTCTCTATATTCTGCAGTGGTCGGGCATTGAGTCTGACTCAACTTCACAACCTGTAACACAGGCAAGAACCCTTTGTTTCCTTGATCCATTTTGAACTTCTTCAAAACTTTATCAAGGTATGTGCTTTGTGAAAGTACAATTAAGTGTCTTGATCTATCTCTATAGATCTTGATGCCCAATATATAAGCAGCTTCACCGAGGTCTTTCATTGAAAAATTCTTATTCAAGTATCATTTTATGCTATTCAGAAATTCTGTATCATTTCCGATCAACAATATGTCATCTACATATAATGTCATAAATGCTACAGAGTTCCCACTCACTTTCTTGTAAATACCGGCTTCTCCAAAAGTCTGTATAAAACCATATGCTTTGATCACACTATCAAAGCGTATATTCCAACTCCGAGAGGCTTGCACCAGTCCATCAATGGGTCGCTGGAGCTTGCACACACGTTGTTAGCACTTTTTGGATTGACAAAACCTTCTGGTTGCATCATATACAACTCTTCTTTAAGATATGCATTAAGGAATGCAGTTTTGACATCCATTTGTCAAATTTCATAATCATAAAATGCGGCAATTGCTAACATGATTTGGACGGACTTAAGCATCGCTACGGGTGAGAAGGTCTCATCGTAGTCAACTCCTTGAGCTTGTCGAAAACCTTTTGCAACAACTCGAGCTTTGTAGACAGTAACATTACCGTCAGCGTCAGTCTTCTTCTTGAAGATCCATTTATTCTCTATGGCCTGCCGATCATCGGGCCAGTCAACCAAAGTCCACACTTTGTTCTCATACATGGATCCCATCTCAGATTTCTTGGTCTCAAGCCATTTTGTGGAATCTTAGCTCACCATCGCTTCCTCATAGTTCGCAGGTTCGTCATGGTCAAGTAACATGACCTCCAGAACAGGATTACCGTACCACTCTGGTGCGGATCTTACTCTGGTTGACCTACGAGGTTCGGTAGTAACTTGATCAGAAGCTTCATGATCATCATCATTAGCTTCCTCACTTACTGGTGTAGGAATCACTGGAACTGATTTCAGTGATGAACTACTTTCTAATAAGGGAGAAGGTACGATTACCTCATCAAGTTCTACTTTCCTCCCATTCACTTCTTTCGAGAGAAACTCCTTCTCTAGAAAGGATCCATTCTTTGGAACGAATATCTTGCCTTCGGATCTGTGATAGAAGGTGTACCCAACAGTCTCCTTTGGGCATCCTATGAAGACACATTTCTCCAATTTGGGTTCGAGCTTATCAGGTTGAAGCTTTTTCACATAAGCATCGCAGCCCCAAACTTTAAGAAACGTCAACTTGTGTTTCTTACCAAACCACAATTCATAAGGTGTCGTCCAATGGATTTTTATGGTGCCCTATTTAACGTGAATGCAGCCATCTCTAAAGCATACCCCCAAAACGATAGCGGTAAATCAGTGAGAGACATCATAGATCACACCATATCTAATAAAGTGAAGGAAATATGCCCTAGAGGCAATAATAAAGTTATTATTTATTTCCTTATATCATGATAAATGTTTATTATTCATGCTAGAATTGTATTAATCGGAAACTTAGTACATGTGTGAATACATAGACAAACAGAGTGTCACTAGTATGCCTCTACTTGACTAGCTCGTTGAATCAGAGATGGTTAAGTTTCCTAGCCATAGACATGACTTCCATTTGATTAACGAGATCACATCATTAGAGAATGATGTAATTGACTTGACCCATTCCGTTAGCTTAGCACAATGATCGTTTAGTTTGTTGCTACTGCTTTCTTCATGACTTATACATGTTCCTCTGACTATGAGATTATGAAACTCCCGAATACCGGTGGAACACTTTGTGTGCTACCAAATGTCACAACATAACTGGGTGATTATAAAGGTGCTCTATAGGTGTCTCCTATGGTACTTGTTGAGTTGGCATAGATCGAGATTAGGATTTGTCACTCCGATTGTCGGAAAGGTATCTTTGGGCCCTCTCGGTAATGCGCATCACTATAAGCCTTGCAAGCAATGTGACAAATGAGTTAGTTGCGGGATGATGCATTACAGAATGAGTAAAGAGACTTGCCGGTAATGAGATTAAACTAGGTATTGAGATACCGATGATCGAATCTCGGGCAAGTAACATACCGATGACAAAGGGAACAACGTATGTTGTTATGCGGTTTGACCGATAAAGATCTTCGTAGAATATGTAGGAGCCAATATGAGCATCTAGGTTCCACTATTGGTTATTGACCGGAAATGAGTCTCGGTCATGTCTACATAGTTCTCGAACCCGTAGGGTCCGCACGCTTAACATTCGGTGACGATCGGTATTATGAGTTTATGTGTTTTGATGTACCGAAGGTTGTTCGGAGTCCCGGATGAGATTAGGGACATGACGAGGAGTCTCTAAATGTTCGAGACGTAAATATCGATATATTGGAAGGCTACATTCGGACATCGGAAAGGTTCTGAGTGGTTCGGGTATTTATCGGAGTACCGGAGAGTTACGGGAATTCGTCAGGGAGTATATGGGCCTTATTGGGCTTTAGGGGAGAGAGAGAGGGGCTGCCTAGGGCAGGCCGCGCCCCCAAGGCCTAGTCCGAATTGGACTAGGGGGAGGGGCGGTGCCCCCTCCTTCCTTCTCTTCTCTCTTTCCCTTCCTTTTCTCCTACTCCTACTACTTGGAAGGGGGGATCCTACTCCCGGTAGGAGTAGGACTCCCCAAGGCGCACCATAGTAGAGGGCCAGCCC
>NC_041392.1:687035659-687052376 GCF_002162155.2 Triticum dicoccoides | reverse complement strand
ACAAGTTGATCAGTTGATCTTTTAGTCGTGTGTGGTGCCCCTCCACCATAATCCACCTCGGTCATATCGTAGCGGTGCTTTGGCAAAGCCCTGCGTCGGTAGCATCATCATAACCGTCATCACGCCGTCGTGCTGACGGAACTCTCCCTCGAAACTCTGCTGGATCGGAGTTCGTGGGACGTCACCAAGCTGAACGTGTGCTGAACTCGGAGGTGCCGTATGTTCGGTACTTGGATCGGTCAGATCGTGAAGACATATGACTAAATCAACCGCGTTCTCATAATGCTTCTGCTTACGGTCTACGAGGGTACATGGACGACACTCTCCCCTCTCGTTGCTATGCATCACCATGATCTTGCGTGTGCGTAGGATTTTTTTGAAATTATTACGTTCCCCAACAGTGGTATCAGAACCAGGTTTATACGTAGATGTTATATGCATGAGTAGAACACAAAGGAGTTGTGGGCATGGGTATCTACATATTGCTTGCCGTCACTAGTTGATTCTTGATTCAGCAACATTGTTGGATGAAGCGGCCCAGACCAACATTACGCGTACGCTTATGCGAGACTGGTTCTACTGACATGCTTCGCACATAGGTGGCTAGTGGGTGTCTGTTTCTCCAGCTTTAGTTGAATCGGATTCAATGAACATGGTTCTTTCTAAAGATCAAAAAGCAATCACTATACCGCGTTGTGGTTTGATGCGTAGGTAAGAACGGTTTTTGCTCAGCCCGTAGCAGCCACGTAAAACTTGCAACAACAAAGTAGAGGATGTCTAACTTGTTTTTGTAGGGCATGTTGTGATGTGATATGGTCAAGACATGTTGAGATATAAATTGTTGTATGAGATGATCATGTTTTGTTAAAGTTATCGGCAACTAGCAAGAACCTTATGGTTGTCTCTTTATTGCATAAGATGCAAGCGCCATATAATTGCTTTACTTTATCGCTATGCGATAGAAATAGTTGCAAAAGCAATAGTTGGTGAGACGACCATGTGATGACATGTTGATAGAGATCAAGATGATGGAGATCTTGGTGTCATGCCTATGACAATAGAGATCATGACTGTGTTTTGGAGATGGAGATCAAAGGCACAAGATGATGATGGCCATATCATGTCACATATTTTGATTACATGTGATGTTTATCCTTTATCTATCTGATTTTGCTTAGTTCAGCGGTAGCATTATAAGATGATCTCTAACTAAATTTCAAGGTATAAGTGTTCTCCCTGAGTATGCACCGTTGCGACAGTTCGTCGTGCCGAGACACCACGTGATGATCGGGTGTGATATGCTCTACGTTCACATACAACGGGTGCAAGCCAGTTTTGCACACGTGGAAAACTCGGGTTAAACTTGACGAGCCTAGCATATGCAGATATGGCCTCGGAACACTGGAGACCGAAAGGTCGAGCGTGAATCATATAGTAGATATGATCAACATAGTGATGTTCACCATTTAAAACTACTCCATCTGACGTGATGATCAGACATGGTTTAGTTGATTTGGATCACTTGATCATTTAGATGACTAGAGCGATGTCTATCTAAGTGGGAGTTCTTAAGTAATATGATTAATTGCACTTTAATCTATCATGAACTTAGTACCTGATAGTATTTTGCATAACTATATTGTAGATCAATAGCTCACGATGTAGCTCCCCGTTTATTTTTGATATGTTCCTAGATAAAAACTATGTTGAAAGATGATAGTAACAATGATGCGGAATAGGTCCGTGATCTGAGGATTATCCTCATTGTTGCACAGAATTTGTTTGTCCTTGATGCACCGCTAGGTTACAGACCTATTGCAGGAGCAGATGAAGACATTATGAACGTTTGGCAAGCTCGATATGATGACTACTTGATAGTTTAGTGCACCATGCTTTACGGCTTAGAATGGGGGCTTCAAAGACATTTTGAACGCCACAGAGCATATGAGATGTTCCAAGAGTTGAAATTAGTATTTCAGACTCATGCCCATGTCAAAAGGTATGAGACCTTTGACAAGCACTTTGCCTAGAAGATGGAGGAGAATAGCTCAGCTAGTGAGCATGTGCTCAGAATGTTTGATTACTACAATCACTTGAATCAAGTGGGAGTTAATCTTCCAGATAAGATAGTGATTGAAAGAGTTCTCTAGTCACCATCACCAGGTTACTAGAACTTCATGATGAACTATAATATGCAAGGGATAACAGAAACGATTCCCAAGCTCTTCGTGATGCTGAAATCGACGAAGGTAGAAATCAAGAAAAGCATCAAGTGTTGATGGTTGACAAGACCACTAATTCAATAAAAGGGCAAAGGGAAGAATGGGGAACTTCAAGAAGAACGGCAAGCAAGTTGCTGCTCAAGTGAAGAAGCCCAAGTCTAGACCTAAGCCTGAGACTAAGTGCTTCTACTGCAAAGGGACTGGTCAATGGAAGCAGAACTGCCCCAAGTATTTGGCGGATAAGAAGGATGGGGAAGTGAACAAAGGTATATTTGATATACATGTTATTGATGTGTACTTTACTAGTGTTTATAGCAACCCCTCAGTATTTGATACTAGTTCAGTTGCTAAAGATTAGTAACTCGAAACAGGAGTTGCAGAATGAACATAGACTAGTTAAGGGTGAAGTGATGATGTGTGTTGGAAGTGGTTCCAAGATTGATAAGATCACCAACGCACACTCCCCTTACCTTCGGGATTAGTGTTAAACCTAAAATAAATGTAATTTGGTGTTTGCGTTGAGCATGAATATGATTGGATCATGTTTATTGCAATACAGTTATTCTTTTAAATCAAAGAATAATTGTTGTTCTATTTACATGAATAAAACCTTATATGGTCATACACTCAATATAAATGGTTTATTCAATCTCGATCGTAGTGATACAAATATTCATAATATTGAATCCAAAAGATGCAAAGTTAATAATGATAGTACAGCTTATTTGTGGCATTGCCGTTTGCTACCTCTTGAGCACTGCGTTGGTTTTCCCTTGAAGAGGAAATGGTGATGCACCAAAGTAGCGTAAGTATTTCCCTCAGTTTTTGAGAACCAATGTATCAATCCAGTAGGAGATCACGCTCAAGTCCCACGCACCTGCACAAACAAATAAGAACCTTGCAACCAACACGATAAAGGGGTTGTGAAGCCCTTCACAGTCACTTACGAGAGTGAGATCTGATAGATATGATAAGATAATATTTTTGGTATTTTTATGATAAAGAGAAATAAAGATGCAAGGTAAAATAAACAGCAAAGAAAATAACTAAGTATTGGAAGATTAATATGATGGAAGATAGACCCTGGGGCCATAGGTTTCACTAGTGGCTTCTCTCAAGAGCTTAATTATTACGGTGGGTAAATGAATTACTGTCGAGCAATTTATAGAATTGAGCATAGTTATGAGAATATCTGGGTATGATGATGTATATAGGCATCACGTCCGAGATAAGTAGACCGAAACGATTCTGCATCTACTACTATTACTCCACACATCCACCGCTATCCATCATGCATCTAGAGTATTAAGTTCATAAGAACAGAGTAATGCTTTAAGGAAGATGACATGATGTAGCGGGATAGACTCATGCAATATGATATAAACCCCATATTTTTATCCTCGATGGCAACAATACAATACGTGTCGGTTCCCTTTCGGTCACTGGGATCGAGCACCGCAAGATTAAACCCAAAGCTCAGCACTTCTCCCGTTGCAAGAAAGATCAATCTAGTAGGCCAAACCAAACTGATAATTTGAAGAGACATGCAAAGATAAACCAATCATACATAAAAGAATTCAGAGGAGAATCAAATATTGTTCATAGATAATCTGGATCATAAACCCACAATTCATCGGATCTCGACAAACACACTGCAAAAGAAGATTACATCGAATAGATCTCCAAGAAGATCGAGGAGAACTTTGTATTGAGATCCAAAGAGAGAGAAGAAGCCATCTAGCTAATAACTATGGACCCGTAGGTCTGAAGTAAACTACTCACACATCACCGGAGAGGCCATGGAGTTGATGTAGAGGCCCTCCGTGATCAACGCCCCCTCCGGCGGAGCTCCGGAAAAGGCCCCAAGATGGGATCTCTCGGGTACAGAAGGTTGCGGCGGTGGAATTAGGTTTTCGTGGTGCTCCTGGATGTTTGGGGGGGTACGTGGATATATATAGGAGGAAGATGTACGTCGGTGGAGCAACAGAGGGCCCACGAGGGTGGAGGGCACACCCAGGGGGGTAGTTGCGCCCCCCTGCGTCGTGCCTTCCTCCCTTGTTTGTTGACGCCCACTCCAAGTCTCCTGGACCACGTCTATTGAGAAAATCACATTCCCGAAGGTTTCATTCCGTTTGGACTCCGTTTGATATTCCTTTTCTTCGAAACCCTAAAATAGGCAAAAAAACAACAATTTGGGCTGGGCCTCCGGTTAGTAGGTTAATCCCAAAAATGATATAAAAGTGTAAAATAAAGTCCATTGACATCCAAAATAGATAATATAATTGCATGGAGCAATAAAAAATTATAGATACGTTGGAGACGTATCAAGCATCCCCAAGCTTAATTCCTGCTCGTCCTCGAGTAGGTAAATAATAAAAGAAGAATTTTTGATGTGGAGTGCTTTCTAACATATTTCTCAATGTAATTTTTCTTTATTGTGCCATGAATGTTCAGATCCGAAAGATTCAAGATAAAAGTTTAATATTGACATAAAAATATTAATACTTCAATCATACTAACTAAGCAATCATGTCTTCTCAAAATAACATGGCCAAAGAAGGTTATCCCTACAAAATCATATAGTCTGGCTATGCTCTATCTTCACCACACAAAATATTTAAATCATGCACAACCCCGATGACAAGCCAAGCAATTGTTTCGTACTTTTGATGTTCTCAAACTTTTTCAATCTTCACACAGTATATGAGCATGAGCCGTGGATATAGCACTATGGTGGAATAGAATGGTGGTTGTGGAGAAGACAAAAAAAGGAGAAGATAGTCTCACATCAACTAGGCGTATCAACGGGCTATGGAAATGCCCATTAATAGATATCAATGTGAGTGAGTAGGGATTGCCATGCAACGGATGCACTAGAGCTATAAGTATATGAAAGCTCAACAAAAGAAACTAAGTGGGTGTGCATCCAACTTGCTTGCTCACGAAGACCTAGGGCATTTTGAGGAAGCCCATCATTGGAATATACAAGCCAAGTTCTATAATGAATTCCCACTAGTATATGAAAGTGATATCATAGGCGACTCTCTATATGAAGAACATGGTGCTACTTTGAAGCACAAGTGTGGAAAAAGGATAGTAGCATTGTCCCTTCTCTCTTTTTCTCTCATTTTTTATTTGGGCCTTCTTTCTTTTTTCTTTTCTTTTTGGCCTCTTTTCTTTTTTTTCGTCCGGAGTCTCATCCCGACTTGTGGGGGAATCATAGTCTCCATCATACTTTCCTCACTTGGGACAATGCTCTAATAATGATGATCATCACACTTTATTTACTTACAACTCAAGAATTACAACTCAATACTTAGAACAAAATATGACTCTATGTGAATGCCTCCGGCGGTGTACCGGGATGTGCAATGATGCACGAGTGACATGTATGAAGAATTATGAACGGTGGCTTTGCCACAAATACGATGTCAACTACATGATCATGCAAGCAATATGACAATGATGAAGCGTGTCATAATAACGGAACGGTGAAAATTTGCATGGCAATATATCTCGGAATGGCTATGGAAATGCCATAATAGGTAGGTATGGTGGCTGTTTTGAGGAAGGTATATGGTGGGTTTATGGTACCGGCGAAAGTTGGGCGATACTAGAGAGGCTAGCAATGGTGGAAGGGTGAGAGTGCGTATAATCCATGGACTCAACATTAGTCATAAAGAACTCACATATTTATTGCAAAAATCTATTAGTTATCGAAACAAAGTATTACGCGCATGCTCCTAGGGGGATAGATTGGTAGGAAAAGACCATCGCTCGTCCCCGACCGCCACTCATAAGGAAGACAATCAATAAATAAATCATGCTCCGACTTCATCACATAACGGTTCACCATACGTGCATGCTACAGGAATCACAAACTTCAACACAAGTATTTCTCAAATTCACAACTACTCAACTAGCATGACTCTAATATCACCATCTCCATATCTCAAAACAATTATCAAGTATCAAACTTCTCATAGTATTCAATGCACTTATATGAAAGTTTTTATTATTTCCATGTTGTTCTAAAGGACTCTCAAAATAATATAAGTGAAGCATGAGAGAACAATAGTTTCTATAAAACAAATCCACCACTGTGCTCTAAAAGATATAAGTGAAGCACTAGAGCAAAAACTATATAGCTCAAAAGATATAAGTGAAGCACATAGAGTATTCTAATAAATTTCAAATCATGTGAGTCTCTCTCAAAAGGTGTGTACAGCAAGGATGATTGTGGTAAACTAAAAAGCAAAGACTCAAATCATACAAGACGCTCCAAGCAAAACACATATCATGTGGTGAATAAAAATATAGCTCCAAGTAAAGTTACCGATAGACAAAGACGAAAGAGGGGATGACTTCTGGGGCATCCCCAAGCTTAGGCTTTTTGGTGTCCTTGAATTTTACCTTGGGATGCCATGGGCATCCCCAAGCTTAGGCTCTAGCCACTCTTTGTTCCAGAATCCATCAAATCTTTACCCAAAACTTGAAAACTTCACAACACAAAACTCAAAATAGAAAATCTCGTGAGCTCCGTTAGCGAAAGGAAACAAAACACCACTTCAAGGTACTGTAATGAACTCATTTTTTATTTATATTGGTGTTAAACCTACTGTATTCCAACTTCTCTATGGTTTATAAACTCTTTTACTAGCCATAGATTCATGAAAATAAGCAAACAACACAAGAAAAACAGAATCTATCAAAAACAGAACAGTCTGTAGTAATCTGTAGCTAACGCAAGTTCTGGAACCCCAAAAATTCTAAAATAAATTTATGGACGTGATGAATTTATCTATTAATCATCTGCAAAAATAATTAACTAAATATCACCTTCCAAATAAAAATGGCAGCGATTCTCGTGAGCGCTAAAGTTTCTATTTTTTACAGCAAGATCAAAAAGACTTTCCCCAAGTCCTCCCAACGGTTCTACTTGGCACAAACACTATTAAACACAAAAAAACACAACCAAAACATAGGCTAGATAAATTATTTATTACTAAACAGTAGAAAGAATCAAGGAATAAAAAATAAAATTGGGTTGCCTCCCAACAAGCGCTATCGTTTAACGCCCCTAGCTAGGCATAAAAGCGAAGATAGATCTAGGTATTTCCATCTTTGGTAGGCAATCCATAAGTGGATATCATAATAGATTCATATGGTAATTTAATTTTCTTTCTAGGGAAGTGTTCCATGCCTTTCCTTAACGGAAATTGGAATCTAATATTCCCTTCCTTCATATCAATAATTGTACCAATCGTTCTAAGGAAAGGTCTACAAAGAATAATAGGACATGAAGGATTGCAATCTATATCAAGAACAATGAAATCTATGGTCACATAGTTCCTATTTGCAACAATAAGAACATCATTAATTCTTCCCGTAGGTTTCTTAATAGTGGAATCCTCAAGGTGCAAGTTTAAAGAACAATCATCAAAATCACGGAAACCTAGGAAATCACACAAAGTTTTTGGAATCGTGGAAACACTAGCACCCAAATCACTCAAAGCATAGCACTCATGATATTTAATTTTAATTTTTATTGTAGGTTTCCACTCATCATAAAGTTTTCTAGGGATAGAAACTTCCAACTCAAGTTTTTCTTCATAAGATTGCATTAAAGCATCAACGCTGTGTTTAGTAAAAGCTTTATTTTGACTATAAGAATGATGAGAATTTAGTACGGATTGCAACAAGGAAATACAATCTATCAAAGATAAATTATAATAATTAAATTCCTTGAAATCCAAAATAGTGGGTTCATTGATTTTTAAAGTTTTAACCTCTTCAATCCCACTTTTAACAATTTTAGCATCAAGATCTAAAGACTCCAAATTTTTGGAACGCCTTCTAGGTAAAGGTGGCTCATCTTCAGCCCCATCATTATCAAGGTTCATATTGCAAAACAAATATTTAATTGGGGACACATCAATAACTTTTAGATCTTCATCTTTATTATCATGAAAACTAGAAGAACACGGTTTCACAAAGCAATCTTTCTTAGCACGCATCCTAGCGGTTCTTTCTTTGCACTCATCAATGGAAATTC
Organism: Triticum dicoccoides; assembly: GCF_002162155.2. Lineage (NCBI taxonomy): Eukaryota > Viridiplantae > Streptophyta > Magnoliopsida > Poales > Poaceae > Triticum > Triticum dicoccoides. The sequence goes on along the minus strand of NC_041392.1, from coordinate 687,044,099 downwards.
TCATGGCTTTGAGAGACTCATTGATATCATGCTTAGGTGGAATAGATATAAGTTTCAAAGAATCAACATCAAGAGAAATTCTATCAATGTTCCTAGCCAACTCATCGATCTTAAGCAATTTTTCTTCAATCAAAGCATTGAAAATCTTTTGCAAACTAATAAATTCTTTAATACTAGATTAAAAATCAGAGGGCATATTATTATAATTTCCATAGGAATTGTTGTAGGAATTACCATAATTATTAGAGGAATTACTAGGAAACGACCTAGAATTAAAATTACCTCTATACGCGTTATTACCAAAATTGTTCCTACCAACAAAATTCACATCCATAGATTCATTATTAATCAATTTAGGTAGACAAATGCATATCATTAGGATCAGTAGGAGCAAACAATTTCATAAGTTCATCCATCTTTCCACTCAAAACATTAATCTCTTCAATTGCATGCACTTTTTTATTAGTAGATCTTTCGGTGTGCCATTGAGAATAATTAACCATAATATTATCTAGGAGTTTAGTAGCTTCTCCTAAAGTGATTTCAATAAAAGTGCCTCCCGCGGCCGAATCTAAAAGATTTCTAGAAGCAAAATTCAATTCGGCATAAAAGTTTTGTATAATCATCCAAAGATTCAAACCATGTGTAGGGCAATTATGTATCATTAATTTCATCCTCTCCCAAGCTTGTGCAACATGTTCATGATCATGTTGCTTAAAATTCATAATATCGTTTCTAAGAGAGATGATCTCAGCGGGAGGAAAATACTTCGAGATAAAATCATCTTTGCACTTATTCCATGAATCAATACTATTTTTTGGCAAAGACGAAAACCAAGCTTTAGCATGATCTCTAAGCGAAAACGGAAATAGCTTCAATTTAACAATATCATTGTACACATCTTTCTTCTTTTGCATATCACACAAATCAACAAAGTTGTTTAGATGGGTAGCGACATCTTCACTAGGAAGGCCGGAGAATTGATCTTTCATGACAAGATTCAACAAAGCAGCATTAATTTCACAAGATTCAGCATCAGTAAGAGGAGCAATCGGAGTGCTAAGAAAATCATTGTTGTTGGTATTGTCAAAGTCAAACAATTTAGTATTATCTTGAGCCATCGTGACAAGCAAGCAATCCAACACACAAGCAAACAAGAAACGGGCAAAAAGAGGTAAATTGGGAAAGAGAAGGGGAATAGAGAGAGAGGGCGAATAAAATGTCAAGGGTGAAGTGGGGGAGAGGAAAACGAGAGGCAAATGGCAAATAATGTAATGCGAGGGATAAGAGTTTGTGATGGGTACTTGGTATGTCTTGACTTGGTAATGGCGCCAGAAGTGACTCGTTGTTGGGAGTCAAATCTTGACTTGACTTGGCGCGAATCTCCCCGACAACAGCGCCAGAAATCCTTCTTGCTACCTCTTGAGCACTTCGTTGGTTTTCCCTTGAAGAGCAAAGGGTGATGCAACAAAGTTGCGTAAGTATTTCCCTTAGTTTTTGAGAACCAAGGTATCAATCCAGTAGGAGATCACGCTCAAGTCCCACGCACCTACACAAGCAAATAAGAACCTCGCAACCAACACGATAAAGGGGTTGTCAAGCCCTTCACGGTCACTTACGAGAGTGAGATCTGATAGATATGATAAGATAATATTTTTGGTATTTTTATGATAAAGAGAAATAAAGATGCAAGGTAAAATAAACAACAAAGGAAATAACTAAGTATTGGAAGATTAATATGTTGGAAGATAGACCTCGGGGCCATAGGTTTCACTAGTGGCTTCTCTCAAGAGCATAAGTATTACGATGGGTAAACGAATTACTGTCGAGCAATTGATAGAATTGAGCATAGTTATGAGAATATCTAGGTATGATCATGTATATAGGCATCACGTTCGAGACAAGTAGACCAAAACGATTCTGCATCTACTACTATTACTCCACACATCGACCGCTATCCAGCATGCATCTAGAGTATTAAGTTCATAAGAACAGAGTAATGCTTTAAGGAAGATGGCATGATGTAGAGGGATAAACTCATGCAATATGATATAAACCCCATCTTTTTATCCTCGATGGAAACAATACAATACGTGTCGGTTCCCTTTCTGTCACTTGGATGGAGCACCGCAAGATTGAACCCAAAGCTAAGCACTTCTCGCATTGCAAGAAAGATCAATCTAGTAGGCCAAACCAAACTAATAATTCGAACAGACTTGCAAAGATAAACCAATCATAGATAAAAGAATTTAGAGGAGAATCAAATATTGTTCATAGATAATCTGGATCATAAACCCACAATTCATCGGATCTCGACAAACACCCTGCAAAAGAAGATTACATCGAATAGATCTCCAAGAAGATCGAGGAGAACTTTGTATTGAGATCCAGAGAGAGAGAAGAAGCCATCTAGCTAATAACTATGGACCCGTAGGTCTGAAGTAAACTACTCACACATCACCGGAGAGGCCATGGAGTTGATGTAGAGGCCCTCCGTGATCAACGCCCTCTCCGGCGGAGTTCCGGAAAAGGCCCCAAGATGGGATCTCTTGAGTACAGAAGGTTGCAGCGGTGGAATTAGGTTTTCTTGGTGCTCCTAGATGTTTGGGGGGTACGTGGATATATATAGGAGGAAGAAGTACGTCGGTGGAGCAACAGAGGGCCCACGAGGGTGGAGGGCGCACCTAGGGGGGTCGGCGCGCCCCTGCCTCGTGCCTTCCTCCCTTGTTTCTTGACGCCCACTCCAAGTCTCCTGGATCACGTTTGTTGAGAAAATCACGTTCCTGAAGGTTTCATTCCGTTTGGACTCCGTTTGATATTCCTTTTCTTCGAAACCCTAAAATAGGCAAAAAACATCAATTTGGGCTGGTCCTCCGGTTAGTAGGTTTGTACCAAAAATGATATAAAAGTGTAAAATAAAGCCCATTGAAATCCAAAATAGATAATATAATAGCATGGAGCAATAAAAAATTATAGATACGTTGGAGACATATCATCGTTTAGGTCATATTGGTGTAAAGCACATGAAGAAACTCCATACTGATGGGCTTTTTGAATCACTCGATTATGAATCATTTGATGCTTGTGAACCATGACTCGTGGGCAAGATGACTAAAACTCCATTCTCCGGAACAATGGAGCAAGCAACTGACTTATTGGAAACAATACATACTGATGTATCGGTATTGTCTGATCTTCACAGATGATTTGAGTAGGTATGGGTATATCAACTTAATGAAACATTAGTCTGAAACATTTGGAAAGTTCAAAGAATTTCAGAGTGAAGTGGAAAATCATCGTAACAAGAAAATAAAGTTTATGCGATCTGATCGTGGAGGAGAATATTTTAGTTACGAGTTTGGTCTTCATTTGAAACAATGCGGAATAGTTTCGCAACTCACGCCACCTGGAACACCACAGCATAATGGTGTGCCCGAACGTTGTAATCGTACTTTATTGGATATGGTGCGATCTATGATGTCTCTTACCGATTTACACCTATCGTTTTGGGGTTATGCATTAGAGACAGCTGCATTCACGTTAAATAGGGCACCATCTAATCCGTTGAGATGACACAATATGAACTATGGTTTGGCTAGAAACCTAAGCTGTCGTTTCTTAAAGTTTGGGATTGTGATGCTTATGTGAAAAAGTTTCAGCCTGATAAGCACAAACCTAAATCGGAAAGGTGCGTCTTCATAGGATACCCAAAAGAAACTGTTGGGTACACCATCTATCATAGATCTGATAGGCAATATCTTTGTTGCTAAGAGTGGATCCTTTCTAGAGAAGAAGTTTCTCTCGAAAGAAGTGAGTGGGAGGAATGTAGAACTTGATGAGGTAATTATACCTTCTCCCGAATTGGAAAGTAGTTCATCACAGAAATCAGTTCTAGTGATCTCTAGACCAATTAGTGAGGAAGCTAATGATGATGATCATGAAACTTCAAATCAAGTTACTGATACGTCTCTAACGTATCTACTTTTCCAAACACTTTTTCCCTTGTTTTGGACTCTAACTTGCATAATTTGAATGGAACTAACCCGGACTGACGTTGTTTTTAGCAGAACTATCATGGTGTTATTTATGTGCAGGAGCAAATGTTCTCGGAATGACCTGAAACTTCACGGAGACACTTTTCAGAAAATAAGAAAAATACTTGCCAAAGATGAAGGCCAGGGGGCTCACCACCTTGCCACGAGGGTGGGGGGCGCGCCCCCCTACCTCATGGCCCCCATGTTGCCTCTCTGACTCCAACTCCACCTCCATATATTGAGTTTCGATAAGAAAAAAAATCAGAGAGAAGAAATCATCGCGTTTTACGATACGGAACCGCCACCAAGCCCTAAAACCTCTCGGGAGGGCTGATCTGGAGTCCGTTTGGGGCTTCGGGGAGGGGAATCTGTCGCCATCGTCATCATCAACCATCCTCCATCACCAATTTCATGATGCTCACTGCCGTGCATGAGTAATTCCATCATAGGCTTGCTGGACGGTGATGGGTTGGATGGGATCTATCATGTAATCGAGTTAGTTTTGTTAGGGTTTGATCCCTAGTGTCCACTATGTTTTGAGATTGATGTTGCTATGACTTTGCTATGCTTAATGCTTGTCACTAGGGCCCGAGTGCCATGATTTCAGATCTGAACCTATTATGCTTTCATTGATATATGAGTGTTCTTGATCCTATCTTGCAAGTCTATAGTCACCTATTATGTGTTATGATCCGTTAACCCCGAAGTGACAATAATCGGGATACTTACCGGTGATGACCGTAGTTTGAGGAGTTCATGTATTCACTATGTGTTAATGCCTTGTTCCGGTTCTCTATTAAAAGGAGGCCTTACTATCCCTTAGTTTCTGTAAGGACCCCACTGCCACGGGAGGGTAGGACAAAAGATGTCATGCAAGTTCTTTTCCATAAGCATGTATGACTATGTTCGGAATACATGCCTACATTATATCAATGAACTGGAGCTAGTTCTGTGTCATCCTAGGTTATGATTGTTACATGATGAACCGCATCCGACATAATTCTCCATCAACGATCCATTGCCTATGAACTTTCCATATATTGTTCTTCGCTTATTTACTTTTCTGTTGCTATTGCTGTCATCACTACAAAAATACCAACAACATTACTTTTACTAATGTTACCTTTTGCTACCGTTATCACCACTATCATATTACTTTGCTACTAAACACTTTGCTGCAGATATTAAGTTTCCAGGTGTGGTTGAATTGACAACTCAGCTGCTAATACTTGAGAATATTCTTTGGCTCGCCTTGTGTTGAATCTATAAATTTGGGTTGAATACTCTACCCTTGAAAACTGTTGCGACCCCCTATACTTGTGGGTTATCAGTTACTACCGAACCTCGTAGGACAACCAGAGTATGGTCCGCACCAGAGTGGTATGGTAATCCTTTCTGGATGTCATGTTACTAGACCATGATGAATCTACGAACTATGAGGAAGCGATGATGAGCCCAGATTCCGTGAAATGGCTTGAGGCCATGAAATTTGAGATGGGATCCATATATGAGAACAAAGTATGGACTTTGATTGATTTGCCCGATGATCGGTGATTCATTAAGAATAAATGGATCTTCAAGAGGAAGACGGACACTGATAGTAGTGTTACTATCTACAATCCTCGAATTGTCACAAAAATGTTTTCTACAAGTTCAAGGTGTTGACTACGATGAGATTTTCTCACTCGTATTGATGCTTAAAACTCTATCCGGATCATGTTAGCAATTGCCGCATTTTATGAAATCTGGCATATGGATCTCAAAACTGCATTCCTTAATGGATTTCTTAAAGAAGAGTTGTATATGATGCAACCAGAAGGTTTTGTCAATCCAAAGGTGCTAACAAAGTGAGTAAGCTCCAGCGATCCATCTATGGACTAGTGCAAGCATCTCGGAGTTGTAATATATGCTTTGATAAAGTGATCAAAGCATATGGTTTTATACAGACTTACGGTGAAGCCTGTATTTAAAAGAAAGTGAGTGGGAGCACTACAACATTTCTGATAAGTATATGTGAATGACATATTGTTGATCGGAAATAATGTAGAATTTTCTAGAAAGCATAAAGGATTGTTCAAAAGGAGTTTTTCAAAGAAAGATCTCGATGAAGGTGCTTACACATTGAGTATCAAGATCTATAGAGATTGATCAAGATGCTAGATAAGTTTTTTCAATGAGTACATACCTTGACAAGATTTTGAAGTAGTTCAAAATGGAACAGTTAAAGAAGGAGTTCTTGCCTGTGTTGCAAGGTGTGAAGTTGAGTAAAGACTCAAAACCCGACCACAACAGAAAATAGAAAGAGAATGAAAATTGATTCCCTATACCTCAGTCATATGTTCTATAAAGTATGCTATTCTATTTACCAGTCCTATTGTATACCTTAGCATCGTTCTGGCAAGGGAGTACAATAGTGATCTAGGATTAGATCACTGGACAGTGGTTAAAATTATACTTAGAGGACTAAGGAAATATTTCTCGGTTATGGAGGTGATAAAAGAGTTCGTCATAAAGAGTTACGTCGATGCAAGCTTTTTACATTGATCTAGATAACTCTAAGTCTACATCTAGATACAAATTGAAAGTGGGAGCAATTAGCTAGAGTAGCTCTGTGCAGAGCATTGTAGACATAGAAATTTGCGAAATACATATGGATCTGAATGTTGCAGACCCGTAGACTAAACTTCTCTCACAATCAAAACATGATCACTCTTTTGGGTGTTAATCACATAGCGATGTGAACTAGATTATTGACTCTAGAAAACCCTTTGGGTATTAGTCACATGGAGATGTGAACTAATCACATAAAGATGTGAACTAGATTATTAACTCTAGTGCAAGTGGGAGACTAAAGGAAATATGCCCTAGAGGCAATAATAAAGTTATTATTATTTCCTTATATCATGATAAATGTTTATTATTCATGCTAGAATTGTATTAACCGGAAACTTAGTACATGTGTGAATGCATAGACAAACAGAGTGTCACTAGTATGCCTCTACTTGACTAGCTCGTTGAATCAAAGATGGTTAAGTTTCCTAGCCATAGACATGAGTTGTCATTTGATTAACGGATCACATCATTAGAGAATGATGCGATTGACTTGACCCATTCCGTTAGCTTAGCACGATGATCGTTTAGTTTGTTGCTACTACTTTCTTCATGACTTATACATGTTCCTCTGACTATGAGATTATGCAACTCCCGAATACCGGAGGAACACTTTGTGTTCTACCAAACGTCACAACGTAACTGAGTGATTATAAAGGTGCTCTACAGGTGTCTCCAATGGTACTTGTTGAGTTGGCATAGATCAAGATTAGGATTTGTCACTCCGATTGTCGGAGAGGTATCTTTGGGTCCTCTCGGTAATGCACATCACTATAAGACTTGCAAGCAATGTGACTAATGAGTTAGTTGCAGGGTGATGCATTACAGAACGAGTAAAGAGACTTGCCGGTAACGAGATTGAACTAGGTATTGAGATACCGGCGATCGAATCTCGGGCAAGTAACATACCGATGACAAAGGGAACAACGTATGTTGTTATACAGATTGACCGATAAAGATCTTCGTAGAATATGTAGGAGACAATATGAGCATCCAGGTTCCGATATTGGTTATTGACCGGAAATGAGTCTCGGTCATGTCTACATAGTTCTCGAACCCGTAGGGTCTGCACGCTTAACGTTCGGTGACGATCGGTATTATGAGTATATGTGTTTTGATGTACCGAAGGTTGTTCGGAGTCCCGGATGAGATCAGTGACATTGCGAGGAGTCTCAAAATGTTCGATACGTAAAGATCGATATATTGGAAGGCTATATTCGGACATCGGAAAGGTTCTGAGTGGTTTGGGTATTTATCGGAGTACCGGAGAATTACGGGAATTCGCCATGGAGTATATGGGCCTTATTGCACTAGAAAAAAAAGACACATCCATGACATTTTGGGCGGAACGAATTTTTTTTCTATCATACATATGACACTTCTATGACGATAATTGTGACAAAACCCGATATCATCGTAGATGTGGTGGGCTCCTACTTCTATTACAAAAATCATGACAGAAAATGGGCTTTTCGTCCTGGGCTGGCCGGAGACGCAGCTGCATGACATTCTTTGGGACGTCCATGACGGAAAAAACCGTGGTAGAAGCGAGGGGGAGGAAAATTTCGAGGAGTTCCCTGTTACGGTGGGAGGTCGGGGCCGAGCGATGCGCGTTTCTCTCGTACACGTACGCGCGTGTGTGCGAGGCGTTGGCTCTAACTGAACCCGAGCGAGGCGTTGGGCTCTAACTGAACCTGAGCGATTGCACTGCAGGCTACGCGTTACTGAACCCGAGCGATCGATCGATGGATGTTAACTGAACCCGATCGAGCAATTCCTTCGCTGCTGCTGCTAAC
>NC_041392.1:687001116-687035426 GCF_002162155.2 Triticum dicoccoides | reverse complement strand
CCCATGGTGTGGAGGGTTGGATGAACAGTAGACAGTGGAGGGGTGCCCGTGGAGGGGTGGTTGAACAGGACCCCGTGGTGTGGAGGGCTGGATGAACAGTAGAGGGGTGGTTGAACAGTAGCCGGTGGAGTAGCGCGTGGTGGAGGCTGGATGAACAGGAGCCTGTGGAGGCTGGATGAACAGGAGCCCGTGGAGGCTGGAGGAGGTCGACGGTGGAGATGAACAGTATCCCGTGGAGTCCCGTTTTGCGGTACGCCACACCCCTCCCAATGAACAGGACCCCCGTTTCGACCTAGTGCTCCAAGACAAGTCCGTTTCGTCCGTTTTGTGGTATGCCACACCCCTCCCGATCAACAGGACCCCCGTTTCGACCGTAGGTGGTCCGTTTTCTCCGTTTTGCGGTACCCAGACCCCTCCCGATGAACAGGATCCCGTTTCGAACGTGGCCGGTCGAACACAAGGCCGTTTCCTCCGTTCTGCGGTACGCCAGGCCTCGTTTCCATCGCCTGTTCCGTCCAAGCCCTCCTGATGAACACAACGCATTCCATTGCCTCCCCATGAACACGACGCATTCCGTTGCCTCCCCATGAACACGACGCATTCCGTTGCCTCCACATGAACACGACGACGACGATGTTTCTCCGTTCCTACCCAGCCATGTACACGAGCCCTGGCCGTACGTATGCGCGAGTAGGCGTTCGAGACCCCGCCCGTATGTACACATACGTGGCCGTATTTTCTTTCTTGCACCCTGGCTGCTATACGTACGTGTAAATGCTACGTGCGCGCCTCTACTACGACACGTGCGCGTCTCTAGTACAACATGTGCGCGCCTCTACATCGACCAGTATGTACGTACACGTTCGCGACCAGAATGACAATGCTACGTACGCTTCGAACAGGTGGGTCCCGACTGTCAGGCACTTCCTTGCCTGCGAAGATGTAGCTGGTCAGTCCCAGCAGTCAGGGGGCGAATCGTTTTTTGTCCGGACGCACTTCCTTGTGTGCGAAGATGTAGCTAGTGGGTCCCAGCAGTTAGAGGGAAATGTTTTTTTCGCGAAATACAGTGGCCCGTCCGATGGGTCCCAGCTGTTAGGTGGAGGAATCATTATTTTCCGCATAATAAGGAGGCACTTCCTTGCTGCGGCCATGGACCCAGCTGTCAGCCTCTCCACGTACAGTCCACGTCCGATGGAAGTCGTTCCTTGACCACGTTGACCACGGGGCGCCGAGAGCACCAGGGCGGTGGACGACGGCGAGGCCTAGGAAGGGGACGACACAGAGGCAAGGAAGACTCGGCAGTTGTTTCCCACGCGGAGGGGGGTACGAATGTACGAGGGTTTACTGGTTCGTCTGCCGTCGCCAAAGAATAATAGCAGGTGTGGGTGAGTAGAGGGATGGTTAGGCCAGCGATGGGAGTACGGTCGAGCGGTGAGGCCTGCGCGGTAGCACAGCCGGCCGCGAGGAGGAGGGAGCAGGCAGTCCCACCGGCGCTTGTTTGAGCGGCTGGAGCAGGAAGAGCAGAGATTGAAGAAGCATGACGGCTGTTGGATGGACATCCAACAGTCAGTGCTTGTGCGTCAACCTTTTTTTAGGAAAGCCTCAAATCTGTGGAAAACAACATACAGCCCATCTGTCATTACTTCTAATAATTTACAGCCTATTTGCTAATTCTTAAGGTTTTTTTGGAGCCCATATTCTTTTTGTTAGCATTATAGCCCATATTGTGGCAACTGTTAAAAAATTATATGAAATTTTGCATATTTCAGTGCGGTCCGAACTGTTTTTAATACCGAAATTTCGACTCACATTCAAACTGATTTTAAAAATAAATGTATATCAATATAAAATCCAACAAATTCTCCATGCATAAAAGTTAATGTAATTTAAAATCTTGAAATAAAAAAAAAGATATTTGAAACTAATTGCCAGTTTGATGTGTTTTAAAAATGTATAACCCATTTCTCGTTACCGATGGGCCATTTTCTCGGCCAGCTGAATGAAAGCTCTCCTCGTCTTGAAAGATTTGCAGCCCAATAGGCCTGACAAAGCGACTTACTTGGCAAATCACAAAAAAACTGGGCTGTGGCCGTGGACCCAGCTGTCAGCCTCTCCACGTATAGTACTCTTCCGATGGAAGTCATTCCTTGACCACGTTGACCACGCCGCACGGAGAGCACCACGGCGGTGGACGACGGCGAGGCCTAGGAAGGGGACGACGCGACAGTGGAAGCCCGTGCGGAGAGGGCTACAAGGGTTCACTAGTTCGGCTGCGGTGTGAGGCTGCCCTCGCCGCAGGGCCTGGCCAGTGGTGGGAATAGTAGGGGGCGGTGAGGCCTCTGCGGCAGCACAGCTGGCCACGGGAGGCAGGAGCATGCGACACGACCGGCGCTGCTTTGGCGGCTGGATCAAGAAGACCAGAGGTTGAAGAAGCACTACGGCCGTTGGATGGACATCGTATGGTCACTGGAGCTAGAATCGTTCATATTGACTAAGTTGACAAAGCCCTTCGTCCCCGTCAACTTAGTAAGCCCACAAGTCAGCCTCCCAGCAAGGTGGGTCCCAGCTAGCCGGGGGAGTATTCATTTTTTTGTGCATAATAAGGAGGCACTTCCGGTGGGTCCGAGCTGACAGCGGGGGGAACGTTTTTTTCGCGAAATACGGTGGCCTGTCCGGTGGGTCCCAGCAGTCAGGGGGAAATGTTTATTTTTTTGCAAAATACTGGTGGCCCGTCCGGTGGGTCCCCGCTGTCAGGTGGAGGAATAATTGTTTTCTGCGTAGTAAGGAGGCACTTCCTTACGGCTGCCGTGGACCAAGCTATCAGCCTCTCCACGTACAGTACTCTTCCGATGGAAGTCGGTCGTTGACCACATTGACCACGCCGCGCCGAGAGCACCAGGGCGGTGGACGATGGCAAAGACTAGGAAGGGGATGACTTGGAGCCGGGGAAGACGCAATAGTGGATGCCCACGCAAAGAGGAGTACGAGGGTTCACTGGTTCGACTGCGGTGTGAGGCTGCTATCGCTGTAGAATAACAGGGGGTGTGGGTGAGTAGAGGGATGGCCTGGCCAGCGGTGTGAGTAGTAGGGGGCGGTGAGGCCTCCACGGCATCACAGCCGGCCACAGGAGGCAGGAGCGCGCGGTACGACCTGGGCTGGTTTGGGCGGCTGGAGCAAGAAGACCAGAGGTTGAAGAAGCACTATGGCCGTTGGATGAACATCGTACGGTAACAGGAGCTAGAATCGTTCATATTAACTAAGTTGACAAAGCCCTCCGCCCCCGTCAACTTGGTAGGCCCACAAGTCAGCCTCCCACTATGCTGGGTTCCAGTTGGCAGGGGGAATATTCATCTTTTTGTGCGTAAGAAGGAGGCACTTCCTTGCGTGCGAAGATAGCTTGTGGGTCCTACATGTCAGCGGGGGGCACTTTATTTTGCGAAATGCAGAGGCCCTTCCGGTGGGTCCCAGATGTCAGGTGGAGGAATCATTATTTTGCGCGTAATAAGGAGGCATTTCCTTGTGTGCGGCCGTAGACCCAGCTGTCAGCCTCTCCACGCACATTCTACTTCCGATGGTGTCGTTCGTTGACCATGTTGACCACACCGCGCCGAGCACATCCAAGGTGGTGGACGACGGCGAGGCCCCGGACAGCAACGAGCCAGAGATGGGAAAACGTGGGAGTAGAGTCGCAGACAGAGAGGTGTACGAGGGTTAACTGGTTCTAGTGCGGTGTGGTTCGACAGTCGGTGGAGAAGAACAGGAGGTGTGGAGGGGTGGAGGGATGGCCTGGCCAACGGTGGAGTAGCGCTTCAAAGTGAAGCGTGCTAAGCAGAGCTGCTAGCAGCAGGAGGCAGGAGGTGGTCCCGGCGGCGCTGGAGGAAGAAGACGAGAGATTTAAGATGGATGCCGGTCGTTGGATGTAAATCATACGGCTAACATATCAGAATCATTTGTTGACTAAATTGACAACGCTTGCATTGGCTTCGACCTATTGGCCCACATTTCAGCCTCCAAAAATGTGGCACATATTCAACCCATTTTTTCAAAATTTACAGTCTTTTTTTTGCACGGTAGAATTTACAGTCAATTTGATCTTTTTTTGAATTACAGCCATTAGCTGGGCTGGGTGAACAAATAATGTAGCGTCCATGCGACCCATTTATTTTATTTCCTAAAAAGTTACAGGCCATTTGCACTTTCTCGAAATACACGATTTTGCTGGGCTGATTCTAATTATAATGTTGGGTTGGGCCAGCAATGTTATCAAAAAATAAAAAGGGGCTGAGCATTTTGTTATAAATATATTTAAATAATAAGTGATATTATTACATTCGTCCTTAAATCTTACCAAGCTTTTATACACAATCACTAGGATTTTCTTGCCAAAACAATCCAGGATTTTATTTGTTAAGAAATTATTTTTATAAGTTAATAAGATGTGGGATATTGTTTTCTTACATATGTAAGTATCTGTTAAATATATGATGACAATAAAAATAATATATAATAACATATAAAATAATTTTTTAGAAAAACAGGGAGCATCTCCCCGGTTCCATTGCTGAGAACGAAACCACAACATATTCTGATACAGCAGCTCAAAGAGCAGTTCGAAAGCAAAGGTAGAAAAGCTACAAACTAGGGGGTGGATGAACAAGTTCTCTAAATAACACAAATCACCCGAGCGGTGCCAAAGGTAGAGCGAATAGAGCACTCAAATGACACAAGGAGGGTCCAGCGAAGCCTTCATGGTCTTCAGCCAAGGGGCCGTGTCAGCCTGCGGCGACCAGTAAGCAAGCGGAGACACCGGGCTGGAAGGCGTAGCATGGTGGATGTCCCTCTTTTTCGGCGCCAGGTGCCCATCATCTTCATCAGAGATCTTGAGACGAGCCCACGGGTCCAGCCCCAGAGTAGGCCGAGCCTTGTTCAGCCACAAGTGATCGCCAACGGTTTCTGGAGGGATCTTGTTAGGGTTTCCACGAAGCTCATCAACTTGTCCTTGTCCGATCCGGAGGAGAGAATCGCCCAGTTCCTCACCATATTCCTGATCAACCTCAAGACCCGCGGAATGGAAATCCAGGAGGTGTTACTGAAAATCATAGCATTTCTATATTTCCAGAGGCACCAAAGGACAGCTGAGCTAATAGTGTTTAAAACTGAGCACTTTTTGGTTGCAATCCAGAATCTGGCGACAGATTCGAAGGATGAGCCAATCTGACTAGAGAAATATTCCTCAATGTGGGCCCAGAGATGTTTAGCAACTATACATTCAAAAAATAGGTGAGAACAAGAATCTTGTTCCAAGCAGTAAACAGAATCAAGGGGTTTGATGATGTGTCTCTTCCTAAGGTTATCCCTAGTCATCAATTTGTTTTTGGAGAGAAGCCAGAGAAATACATGAATTTTAGGGGGAACTCTCAATTTCCAGACAGCAGGGATAAACACGGGTTGAACCCCTCTAAAGTTGATAACATGATAGAGGGAGCTGGAGGAATACTTCCCCTTATTGTCCAACTACCAAATCAGGGCATCCGGCTCGGCAATAAAGGTAATGCTTTTGGCAATTTACTCCAACTAGAACCATTGTTCCATGAGACTATCACTAAAGTTCCTTCTAAAAGAGAGTTTTAGGCATTGACCGTCCCAAACTTCATTGACACTTTTGTTAAGCTCATTGCAGACAGAGTAAATAGGCCAAAATTGGACTGCTAGGGGGGATGTGCCAAACCAAGTATCTTCACAGAACCTGGTTCTGCTCCCATCCCCTATGTTCCATCTGCAGCCAAATTTCACAGCATGCATATTAGATTTTAATCCTTTCTAGAATCTAGAGGTCTTAGGGTTGGAGGAAGGGGCAAAAATATTAGGTTTATTTCCTAGCTATTTATGGGCAATAAGAAGCTTCCAGGGTTTCAGGTCTTCCTCATAGAATCTTTTAATCCAAGACCCTAGAAGACAGATGTTAATTTCTTGGAGGTTAGGTATGCCTAGGCCTCCAAAATCTTTTTTCATAGAGACTAGGGACCAATTAGCAAGGTGTAGCTTCCTATTTCCCTCAAAATCATTCCACAAGCAATGAGACATCTGAGAATTGATGAGGTTCACTGCCCATTTAGGGAACTTGAAGAAGGAGAGGAGATACACTGGAATGCTAGCCAAACAAGCTTGTATGATGATCAATCTACCTCTGTAAGAGAGAAGTTTGCCCCTCCACCCAGCAATCCTTTTAATGATTTTATCCAGAAGGGCTTGGATATCCTCTCTCCTCAGTTTATCATAGTGGAGAGGGATACCTAGGTACTTAATGGGGAAGTTACCTTTATTACAGACTAGAATAGAGAGGAAGTCAGCTAACTCCTGACCATCCATGTTGATAGGGATGAGTTCACTTTTAGAGTAGTTGATTCTCATGGATGAGACTTGTTCAAACCAAGTTAGAACAATTTTCAGATTGCTAGCATGTGTGGAGTCATTGTCTAAGAAAAGGATGGTATCATCTGCATATTGAAGGCAGATGATGCCACCAGGGCAGACCTCAGGACAGAGCCCTGCAATCAGACTACGATCAGCAGCTTTGCTCAGCATTTTAGTAAGAACATCCACTACTAAATTAAACAAAAGCGGGGAGATGGGGTCACCTTGCCTAAGGCCTTTACTAGCAAGGAAAAAATCACTTTCACAGTTATTTAACTTGACCCCAACAGACCCCCCATGAGTAAGTTACTGGATCCAACTCTCCTCTATGAAAGGCTTGGAAAAGATCTAAGAGATCATTTTTCACCAAGTCCCAAAAATGCTGGTAAAACAAGAAGGGAATCCCATCAGGACCAGGAGCCCCATCAGGATAAGAGCTAAAAATGGCTTCCTTCACCTCTGTCTCTGAAAAAGGGGCTTCTAGCAGCTCATTTTCAGCAGGCGAGACTTTTTCAGAAGCAGAGAAAAAAATTGTTTTGTAGAGAGAACCCAGAAGGGTTTTCTTTCTTAAACAGGTCTTTGTAGAAGTCACTTGCCTCTTTTAGCATCTCATCTACCTCAGTACCAGGGCCATTAGGGCCATCAAGGGACTGAATGAGGGTTTTCCTCCTCCTCTGGTTAGCTACTGCATGGAAGTAAGCAGTATTTCTATCACTCTCCTTAATGTTCCTATCTCTAGACCTTTGTTTGGCTTTGATTTCTTCTTGAAGCCAAATTTTCTTGAGCTCTCCATGGACAAAGTTTAATCTATTAGTCTCAGCCTCAGAGAGGTCAGTGGTTTCTGCCTTAATATCTAGAGAATCAAACTCAAGGAGGAGAAGCCTTTTGTATCTTTTAAGATTAGTTTCCTCATTGGAGTTCCACCCTTTGGTAGTTCTTCTAAATCTCCTGATTTTGATCTGCCAATTTTCTAGGTGGCAACTGCTCCCAGTAGGCTCATTCCAGATTTTCCTGACTAGCTCAGTAAAATCTTCTCTAAGCAACCACCACTTTTCAAATTTAAAACTATTGCTCTTTGGAGTTTGGTTAAGACCAGAGTCCCAGAGCAAAGGAGTGTGGTCACTACCACATCTGGGCAGAGCTCTACAACTAGAAAGGGGAAAGAAACTATCTAATTCTGTGTCACAGAAAATTCTGTCAATGGTGGACATAATCCTGAAGCAGCACTTCCAACATATCTAGCAGAACTGTGGGTTTTCCTTCTGACATGGCAATTCTCAACTTTATGGGTAACCATTTTGCAGATGAAACAACTCTTGGGCTTGACACATTTATCCAAATAATGCCCTGGTTCCCCACAGTTGTAGCAGATCACCTCAGAGTATGCCATAAGGCCCGAAGCAGGGGCAGGAGCAGTTTTCTGGATGTCCTATCTCTTCTTTTGCTGATTCTTGCCTTGAGATTTCCCACTGATCTGAGAGTCAGAACCACCAGCAGATTGATCTTGGGAAATTACAGGAGTCTGCCCAGATTGTGCCCCCATTTGGGGCGGAGGTGGGCCATACCACTGCCCAACCGGCGCTCCCCCCATTGTGATAGGGGAAATTCATCGAAGTTCCTGGTTCCTTCTCATCCTCCAGCCAGATGTTGTCTCTCAGGAAGCAGAAATAACCACCAGACAGCTCAATTGAAGCAGATTGCAAGCCTAATTTCAATATTCTGCAGGTTTGGGGGAGAGGTAAGGTAGGCGATCCACCTGCTCCGGCTCCGGTGGTGTGCTGGTGGGTAGGAGTCCAGTCAAGCATTCCCATCTCGCAGCACGGCGTGGATCTCCTGAATTCACTTCTCCTTTCGCCCAGCGAACGAACGCAATCGGCGGCTCACTAGGGTGGGGCATCCTGTGCTTCTCCGAGAAATCTTCTTTGAAGTAGATCCGCAGGGCTAGATTCAGCAGCTCCCAATCCACCTGATCCTTGCATATTCGAGCATACCTGCGCGAGTGAGAGAACGGATTCGGTCCCTCCTCGGCTTCCTCCCTCGCAGCTTCCTCCTCTGCTTCCCTCCATTCGCGTGTGCACTAGGTCTAGGAGAGAGCGTCGTCACGGATCCGCATCACCCGCTCCCTCCATCTCCTCCCTCGAGTCTCCCGCAGCACCGCCGGCGCGACGGAGTCGAGCGGATGGAGCATCCGTGGGAAGGCTTTGTAGACATGTGGGAGATGCATCTTGTACATCTGCCTGTCTTCCAGCCATTCCCCCGTGGATATGGCCGGCGACTCCATGGGGCGCGCGAGCGGACTTGCTGAGGGGGGCAGGCGCGCCCGGAGTTAGGAGGCGGGGAGTATGTGAACTAAACAGTCAACATATAAAATAATTTAAATATATATAATATAGTTAGAAGGGAAACATAAGTTGGACCTGGCGTTCCTATTCTTATATAGAAAAATAGAACAGACCTCTGCGTTTTCTTCAAAAAAAATACATAAATTGGGCTGCCAAAAATAAAACCTCGGATGGGAGGTCCATAGGCCGGTCGATACATGGCGGCCCTAAGAAAATACAAACAGGCCTATGGACCTCCTATCCGAGGTCGTGGGCTGCGCATGTTAAAAATGAAAGCCTAGACGGGGCAGCCCAAAACCACGTCCAACACTTGCCAAAACTTCGTCCCTCGTTTTCTCTGTGTTTCGCACACTCAACATTGTGTGGGCATTTTGACTGTGCATCATATGAAGATGTGCCATGCATGAATGTTGATCAGCATGATGTTAACTGGCTGGTAGTTCCATTTTCGACCATGAATAAAACTTCCAACATGATGTTAACCCTGTTTGAAAAGGCCGTGTTAATATAAATGCTCTGCCTCTAAAAGTTGTAGTTTCTTATCTGAAACTGAACTTGCAGTTTCTTCTCTGAGAATCACATTGTCTGCACTTTTATACTCCTATGAAACTACATTTTTTAAGTGCTAAAAATAGATCTCTAGAATTCATAAAATACTTTATATGCTCAATACTGCAAATCTGAAATTCAAAAGACATTCATATCTGAAAGTACTCTCAAAATACACAAAACAAAACACAATTCACAACCTGCAAATACTGACAACACTAAGCTCCTCCTGACAATTCACAACCTGCCCAACTATTGGGCTGGGGGGCAGCCCCCTCCTTTTCCTCGGTGGCAGACAGCTGCCCTGTGAGTCGATGTGAACGGCGAGGGAGACGATGGCGGGGAAGCGTCGTCGGGCCAACTGCTTTTCTCCTCTTGCAGTTGGGTTCGGTCGACGAAGACTCCACCGGCTCGCTCTGGCAGGACACCCTCACAAACGGCACCCTGTAGATGCTCGATCCTTCAATCTCTGGTGGATGCTCCATCTGGGATCGATACTCCCACCACCGCTCCCTCACGATCGGATTCGGTGAATCTGTTTGCTCCATGGCCCAGAGGAGCAGCTCTATGTACTCCGGCGCGACTCCCTCCGAGAGTATCGCTGCCTTTTCGCTCTGTTGTAGATATTTGTCCATGGATGTCACCATCGCCGCTAGTTGGTCCTTATTGTCAAACCAAGACTGTATCTCCAACATCCTAGCTAGCTACACAGGGTAGCCGTCTGCGATCCTGATGTACCGGTTGTACTCCTCCATCGATCTACTTCTCCACAGCACCTTCACTCGCCGGTGGTGGTTTTTGAATGGAAGAGGAGAGGAGCAGCGCTGGTTTTGGATTAGAACGGGAGAGGAGCGATGCTGGTTTTGGACTGGAACAGGAGAGGAGGGGCAGTGGTTTTGAAATGGAAGAGGAGAGGAGCGGCGCTGCATTTAGATTGGAACAGCAGAGGAGCGGCGGTGGTTTAAGAGGAGAAGAGCGGAAGAGCGGCGCTGGTCTTGGAAGTATTTTTTTGTTGTTTCGCGTATTTTGGGTCAAAGTTTGACCATGTACTGTATTTGACAAGCAAAATGTGAATGCATGTCACCAAAAATTGTATCGTTTGGTTCGTATCTGGATGTACTTTCAATTTATACTCCCTCCATTTTTGTATACAAGGCCACAAACTCATATTACAGGTACCAAGGTAAAAATCAATGCTATGTTTAAGTCAATGTTGCAAGCTAGCTTGTCACCTTGATTGTCGTGTTAATTAATGTGGTTTTTCTCTCCCAAGCACAACAAGCCAACCCTCTTACTCCTCATTGGTTGATTAATGTTGGGAATGCAAGCTAACCTTCTCACTCCCGCATGCACACAAGGGATATTAATGTCCTCGGGTGCTAGTACGAGGCAAACACCATCAATTTTGCCTCGATTAATGTTAGTGGCCTTGTATAGTTGCAAATTGTAATTTTGATAGTGGCCTTGTATACAATGTATAACATATATTTTATGTGCGAAAATCATGGTCAATTATGACCCAGAATAAAAGGGAGACTAGTTAATGTGGGGTCGCTTTCTTAATTGAAGGGTAAATTGACTTTGATTTTGATCCAGTCAGAGCACACTGGCCCTCTCATCCAATCCTAAATCGCTGCCGTACGCTCCTCTCCCTCTTCTCCATTGCAAAACCACCTCCTCTCCTCTCCATCATATCCATTCCAAAACCACCGTCTCGCCTCTCCCTCTTCTCTATTGCAAGACCACCGTCTCTCCTCCGTTTTCTAGACGCTTTGCTCCATGGTCGAGGGCGGGGCTTTTCCTGCGCGGTAGGCGGTGGGGCAGTTCCGCCTAGTTGGTTCGACAGAGACGCAAGAAGACGAGGGAGTAGGCTGCTGCAAACGTAGGGTTGTGTGATTTGACAGCGAGTTACTGCTGGACAGGTGGGGCCCCGTGATTTGACTTGCCATTATCATTTTAACTACGGTGCTACGACCGACGTGAGTTTCCCAGATTCCTGACCACCTCCATACAGGTGCCTCTCCCAATGCTCCACCATGTAGTAGAGGCTGGCTCTTGCATGAGAGCCCACTTCTCCACTTTTTCCTTGCCTCTCTTTCCTCCACATATGCAAAAATGCCATGTAAAGCGCACTATTGTACTTACTTTTACTTCCTCCTATAGGTGCTTAAGCTTGCCACATAGGCATAAAGTCTGATGTGGCATGTTAATCAAGAAGAGAGAGACTAGTTTGGTCACCCAAGGAAGAAATGGTGCTAAGCGCGTGTACCTAGGTGAAAAGACAATTTTGAGTATATAGCTAATTAAATGAAGCAAACTTAGCAACACCATTTCGTCACTCCTTGGCAAATGCAATAAATACACGCTCTTAGCACCGTTTCTTCCTTGAGTACGAAGAAAGAGATAGAGAGGAGTAAAAAATACACTTATTGCCAACCTTGTTGTAGTATGAGTGACTAAGTGATGACTATGTATGACATGCCAACATCAGATAGCCTAACGCACCGTGTTAAATATCCAAGGGCGCGACCGCGCGAGCGACGTGACGGTCGTCGTAGCCGCGACCATGATACGGGCTGCTGGCAGCCCTTGGATCTGAGATCAAAAGGACGCATGCTAAGTTGCTGAAAATTTGCAGAATAACCCTCCAGGATAGGATATTCACCCATAGGTCTAGAATCACGCCATGCAACCGTTCGATCTTAGATCCAAGGGCTCTCGGAAGCCCGTATAATGGGAGAATGGAAAGCCACTACCCTGCCATTTGCATGCTGGCAGTTCGCTCCTACTCGTCCCCGCACGTCCTTCAATACTACGGCGGTTCGCTCCTAGTCGTCCCGTCCATTCACATCACGGCAGTTCCACTAATCCTAACCCTCCTCCCAAATCCATGGCGTCCCAAATCTCCACGATCGGCAGTGAGTACAAGGTTAGAACCATCACTGGTGATGAGTTCGACGTCATCTACACCCGTTCTTCCGTGACGATGAAAGGATGCCTTTCTCGCTTCAGACGCATGTTCGAAAACTCAGATGATGAGTGGGTCGCTGGGCTAGATGTGGAGTACAGCACAGTCCTAGGACGAGAGAAGGATCTAAAGGACGAAGAGAGGAAGAAGCCCGCCGTGATCCAGGTTTGCGTACATAACGTTTGCTTGGTCTACCACATATGCCATGCCGATGTTGAGTGCCAGGATTTGAAGAACTTCCTCCAGAGCAACCTAGTCAAATTCGTTATTGTAGACTTTGGTAATGACAAAGAAGTCCTGCGTCGGATAGGCCTCGTTGTAGGCAACACCTTCGACCTCCAGAAGAATCGGCTAGTGTCCTCTCATCAGCCTTCAATGCTGACCCTGGCAGGAGCCATGGTTCATCCTTCATAG
Source organism: Triticum dicoccoides (assembly GCF_002162155.2). Taxonomy (NCBI): domain Eukaryota; kingdom Viridiplantae; phylum Streptophyta; class Magnoliopsida; order Poales; family Poaceae; genus Triticum; species Triticum dicoccoides. The sequence goes on along the minus strand of NC_041392.1, from coordinate 687,022,739 downwards.
GGTAAACTGGAGAAACCTCATTACAGGTTTCATCGTCATGCATGGCAGCGGAATGTACTAGATATAGACCACATCCACTACGCTGCAATGGATGGCTACCTTTGCTTCAATATCTACAAGGGTTGGATGAAGAGCAACAGCCAAGTGTGTGGTTCAAGCAAAGAAGTATCGGCCAAGAGGAAGAGGGACAAGGACGAAGTCAAGGACGTGGACGAGGACTCCGATTAAGGTGGCAGTGTCGTTGCTCATGGTGGTTCTATTGGGGAACGTAGTAATTTCAAAAAAATTCCTACACACACGCAAGATCATGATGATGCATAGCAACGAGAGGGGGAGAGTGTGATCTACGTACCCTTGTAGATCGACAACGGAAGTGTTTAACTTGGTTGATGTAGTCGTACGTCTTCATGGCCCGACCGATCAAGCACCGAAACTACGGCACCTCCGAGTTCTAGCACACGTTCAGCTCGATGAAGATCCCCGGACTCCGATCTAGCAAAGTGTCGGGGAAGAGTTCCGTCAGCACGACGGCGTGGTGACGATCTTGATGTACTAATGTCGCAGGGCTTCGCCTAAGCACCGCTACAATATTATCGAGGACTATGGTGGAAGGGGGCACCGCACACGGCTAAGAATATGATCACGTGGATGAACTTGTGTCTCTAGGGGGTGCCCCTGCCTCTGTATATAAAGGTTCAAAGGAGGGGGGCCGGCCGGCCATCATAGTGCGCGCCAGGAGGAGTCCTACTCCTTCCGGGAGTAGGACTCCCCCCTTTCCTAGTTGGAATAGGATTAGCGGAGGGGGGAAAAGAGGAGAGAGAGGAGGAAGGGGGGCCGGCCCCCTCTCCTTGTCCTATTCGGACCAAGGGGGGAGGGGCGCGCGGCCCATCTCTGGCCACCTCTCCTCTCTTCCACTAAGGCCCACTAAGGCCCATATACCTCCCGGGGGGGTTCCGGTAACCTCCCGGTAATCCGGTAAAATCCCGATTTCACCCGGAACACTTCCGATATCCAAATATAGGCTTCCAATATATCAATATTTATGTCTCGACCATTTCGAGACTCCTCATCATGTCCGTGATCACATCCGTGACTCCGAACAACCTTCGGTACATCAAAACGCATAAACTCATAATATAACTGTCATCGTAACCTTAAGCGTGCGGACCCTACGGGTTCGAGAACAATGTAGACATGACGGAGACACGTCTCCGGTCAATAACCAATAGCGGAACCTGGATGCTTATATTGGCTCCTACATATTCTATGAAGATCTTTTATCGGTCAGACCGCATAACAACATACGTTGTTCCCTTTGTCATCGGTATGTTACTTGCCCGAGATTTGATCATCGGTATCCTATACCTAGTTCAATCTCATTACCGGCAAGTCTCTTTACTCGTTCTGTAAGACATCATCCCGCAACTACCGAGAGGGCCCAGAGATACCTCTCCGACAATCGGAGTGACAAATCCTAATCTCGAAATACGCCAACCCAACATGTACCTTTGGAGACACCTGTAGAGCTCCTTTATAACCACCCAGTTACATTGTGATGTTTGGTAGCACACAAAGTGTTCCTCTGGCAAACGGGAGTTGCATAATCTCATAGTCATAGGAACATGTATAAGTCATGAAGAAAGCAATAGCAACATACTAAACGATCGGGTGCTAAGCTAATGGAATGGGTCATGTCAATCAGATCATTCAACTAATGATGTGATCCCGTTAATCAAATAACAACTCTTTGTCCATGGTTAGGAAACATAACCATCTTTGATTAACGAGCTAGTCAAGTAGAGGCATACTAGTGACACTCTGTTTGTCTATGTATTCACACATGTGTTATGTTTCCGGTTAATACAATTCTAGCATGAATAATAAACTTTTATCAGGATATAAGGAAATAAATAATAACTTTATTATTGCCTCTAGGGCATATTTCCTTCAGTCTCCCACTTGCACTAGAGTCAATAATCTAGATTACACAGTAATGATTCTAACACCCATGGAGCCTTGGTGCTGATCATGTTTTGCTCGTGGAAGAGGCTTAGTCAACGGGTCTGCAACATTCAGATCCGTATGTATCTTGCTAATCTCTATGTCTCCCACCTGGACTAGATCCCGGATGGAATTGAAGCGTCTCTTGATGTGCTTGGTTCTCTTGTGAAATCTGGATTCCTTCGCCAAGGCAATTGCACCAGTATTGTCACAAAAGATTTTCATTGGACCCGATGCACTAGGTATGACACCTAGATCGGATATGAAATCCTTCATCTAGACTCCTTCATTTGCTGCTTCCGAAGCAGCTATGTATTCCGCTTCATACGTAGATCCCGCCACGACGCTCTGTTTAGAACTGCACCAACTGACAGGTCCACCATTTAATGTAAACACGTATCCGGTTTGCGATTTAGAATCGTCCGGATCAGTGTCAAAGCTTGCATCAACGTAACCGTTTACGATGAGCTCTTTGTCACCTCCATATACAAGAAACATATCCTTAGTCCTTTTCAGGTACTTCAGGATGTTCTTGACCGCTGTCCAGTGATCCACTCCTGGATTACTTTGGTACCTCCCTGCTAGACTTATAGCAAGGCACACATCAGGTCTGGTACACAACATTGCATACATGATAGAGCCTATGGCTGAAGCATAGGGAACATCTTTCATTTTCTCTCTATCTTCTGCAGTGGTCGGGCATTGAGTCTGACTCAACTTCACACCTTGTAACACAGGCAAGAACCCTTTCTTTGCTTGATCCATTTTGAACTTCTTCAAAATCTTGTCAAGGTATGTGCTTTGTGAAAGTCCAATTAAACGTCTTGATCTATCTCTATAGATCTTTATGCCTAATATGTAAGCAGCTTCACCGAGGTTTTTCATTGAAAAACTCTTATTCAAGTATCCCTTTATGCTATCCAGAAATTCTATATCATTTCCAATCAGTAATATGTCATCCACATATAATATCAGAAATGCTACAGAGCTCCCACTCACTTTCTTGTAAATACAGGCTTCTCCAAAAGTCTGCATAAAACCAAATGATTTGATCACACTATCAAAGCGTTTATTCCAACTCCGAGAGGCTTGCACCAGTCCATAAATGGATCGCTAGAGCTTTCACACTTTGTTAGCTCCCTCTGGATCGACAAAACCTTCCGGTTGCATCATATACAACTCTTCTTCCAGAAATCCATTCAGGAATGCAGTTTTGACATCCATCTGCCAAATTTCATAATCATAAAATGCGGCAATTGCTAACATGATTCGGACAGACTTAAGCATCGCTACGGGTGAGAAGGTCTCATCGTAGTCAACCCCTTGAACTTACCGAAACCCTTTTGCGACAAGTCGAGCTTTGTAGACAGTAATATTACCGTCGGCGTTAGTCTTCTTCCTTAAGATCCAGTTATTCTCAATTGCTTGCCGATCATTGGGCAAGTCAACCAAAGTCCACACTTTGTTCTCATACATGGATCTCATCTTAGATTTCATGGCTTCAAACCATTTTGCGGAATCTGGGCTCACCATCGCTTCTTCATAGTTCATAGGTTCATCATGATCTAGTAGCATGACTTCCAGAACTGGATTACCGTACCACTCTGGCGCGGATCTCACTCTGGTTGATCTACGAGGTTCAGTAGTATCTTGTTCTGAAGTTTCATGATCATTATCATTAGCTTCCTCACTAATTGGTGTAGGTGTCACAGAAACCATTTTCTATGATGCACTACTTTCCCATAAGGGAGCAGGTACAGTTACCTCGTCAAGTTCTACTTTCCTCCCACTCACTTCTTTCGAGAGAAACTCCTTCTCTAGAAAGTTTCCGAACTTAGCAACAAAAGTCTTGCCTTTGGATCTGTGATAGAAGGTGTATCCAGTAGTCTCCTTTGGATATCCTATGAAGACACATTTCTCCAATTTGGGTTCGAGCTTATCAGGTTGAAGCTTTTTCACATAAGCATCGCAGCCCCAAACTTTCAGAAACGACAACTTTGGTTTCTTGCCAAACCATAGTTCATAAGGCGTCGTCTCAACGAATTTTGATGGTGCCCTATTTAACGTGAATGCGGCCGTCTCCAAAGCATAACCCCAAAACGATAGTGGTAAATCAGTAAGAGACATCATAGATCAGACCATATCTAGTAAAGTACGATTACGACGTTCGGACACACCATTACGCTGTGGTGTTTTGGGTGGCGTGAGTTGCGAAACTATTCCGCATTATTTCAAATGTACACCAAACTCGTAACTCAAATATTCTCCTCCAGGATCAGATCGTAGAAACTTTATTTTCTTGTTACGATGATTTTCAACTTCACTCTAAAATTCTTTGAACTTTTCAAACGTTTCAGACTTATGTTTCATTAAGTAGATATGCCCATATCTGCTTAAGTCATCTGTGAAGGTGAGAAAATAACGATATCTGCCATGAGCCTCAATATTCATCGGACCACATACATCTGTATGTATGCTTTCCAACAAATCTGTTGCTCTCTCCATAGTACCGGAGAATGGCGTTTTAGTCATCTTGCCCATGAGGCACGGTTCGCAAGTACCAAGTGATTCATAATCAAGTGGTTCCAAAAGTCCATCAGTATGGAGTTTCTTCATGCGCTTTACACTGATATGACCTAAACGGCAGTGCCACAAATAAGTTGCACTATCATTATCAACTCTGCATCTTTTGGCTTCAACATTATGAATATGTGTGTTACTACTATCGAGATTCAATAAGAATAGACCACTCTTCAAGGGTGCATGACCATAAAAGATATTACTCATATAAATAGAACAACCATTATTCTCTGATTTAAATGAATAACCGTCTCGCATCAAACAAGATCCAGATATAATGTTCATGCTTAACGCTGGCACCAAATAACAATTATTTAGGTCTAATATTAATCCCGAAGGTAGATGTAGAGGTAGCGTGACGACCGCGATCACATCGACTTTGGAACCGTTTCCCACGCGCATCGTCACCTCGTCCTTAGCCAATCTTCGCTTAATCCGTAGTCCCTGTTTCGAGTTGCAAATATTAGCAACAGAACCAGTATCAAATACCCAGGTGCTACTGCGAGCATTAGTAAGGTACACATCAATAACATGTATATCACATATAACTTTGTTCACCTTGCCATCCTTCTTATCCGCCAAATACTTGGGGCAGTTCCTCTTCCAGTGACCAGTCTGCTTGCAGTAGAAGCACTCAGTTTTAGGCTTAGGTCCAGACTTGGGTTTCTTCTCTTGAGCAGCAACTTGCTTGCTGTTCTTCTTGAAGTTCCCCTTCTTCTTCCCTTTGCCCTTTTTCTTGAAACTAGTGGTCTTGTTGACCATCAACACTTGATGCTCCTTTTTGATTTCTACCTCCGCAGCTTTCAGCATTGCAAAGAGCTCGGGAATAGTCTTATTCACCCCTTGCATATTATAGTTCATCACGAAGCTCTTGTAGCTTGGTGGCAGTGATTGGAGAATTCTGTCAATGACGCAATCATCTGGAAGATTAACTCCCATTTGAATCAAGTGATTATTATACCCAGACATTTTGAGTATATGCTCACTGACAGAACTGTTCTCCTCCATCTTGCAGCTATAGAACTTATTGGAGACTTCATATCTCTCAATCCGGGCATTTGCTTGAAATATTAACTTCAACTCCTGGAACATCTCATATGCTCCATGACGTTCAAAACATCGTTGAAGTCCCGGTTCTAAGCCGTAAAGCATGGCACACTGAACTATCGAGTAGTCATCAGCTTGGCTCTGCCAGACGTTCACAACATCTGGTGTTGCTCCAGCAGCAGGCCTGGCACCCAGCGGTGCTTCCAGGACATAATTCTTCCGTGCAGCAATGAGGATAATTCTCAAGTTACGGACCCAGTCCGTGTAATTGCTACCATCATCTTTCAACTTTGTTTTCTCAAGGAATGCATTAAAATTCAACGGAACAACAACACGGGCCATTTATCTACAATCATACATAAACAAGCAAGATACTATCAGGTACTAAGTTCATGATAAATTTAGGTTCAATTAATCATATTACTTAAAGAACTCCCACTTAGAAAGACATCCCTCTAATCCTCTAAGTGATTACGTGATCCAAATCAACTAAACCATGTCCGATCATCACGTGAGATGGAGTAGTTTCATTGGTGAACATCACTATGTTGATCATACCTACTATATGATTCACGCTCGACCTTTCGGTCTCCGTGTTCCGAGGCCATATCTGTATATGCTTGGCTCGTCAAGTATAACCTGAGTATTCCGCGTGTGCAACTGTTTTGCACCCGTTGTATTTGAACATAGAGCCTATCACACCCGATCATCACGTGGTGTCTCAGCACGAAGAACTTTCGCAATGGTGCATACTCAGGGAGAACATTTCTTGATAATTTAGTGAGAGATCATATTATAATGCTACCGTCAATCAAAGCAAGATAAGATGCATAAAAGATAAACATCACATGCAATCAATATAAGTGATATGATATGGCCATCATCATCTTGTGCTTGAGATCTCCATCTTCGAAGCACCGTCATGATTACCATCGTCACCGGCGCGACACCTTGATCTCCATCGTAGCATCGTTGTTGTCTCGCCAATCTTATGCTTCCACGACTATCGCTACCGCTTAGTGATAAAGTAAAGCATTACAGCGCGATTGCATTGCATACAATAAAGCGACAACCATATGGCTCCTGCCAGTTGCCGATAACTCGGTTACAAAACATGATCATCTCATACAATAAAATTTAGCATCATGTCTTGACCATATCACATCACAACATGCCCAGCAAAAACAAGTTAGACGTCCTCTACTTTGTTGTTGCATGTTTTACGTGGCTGCTACGGGCTTAAGCAAGAACCAATCTTACCTACGCATCAAAACCACAATGATAGTTTGTCAAGTTGGTGCTGTTTTAACCTTCACAAGGACCGGGCGTAGCCACACTCGGTTCAACTAAAGTTGGAGAAACTGTCACCCGCAAGCCACCTATGTGCAAAGCACGTCGGGAGAACCGGTCTCGCATAAGCGTACGCGTAATGTCGGTCCGGGCCGCTTCGTCCAACAATACCGCTGAACCAAAGTATGACATGCTGGTAAGCAGTATGACTTATATCGCCCACAACTCACTTGAGTTCTACTCGTGCATATAACATCAACATATAAAGCTAGGCTCGGATGCCACTATTGGGTTTCGTAGTAATTTCAAAAAAATTCCTACGCACACGCAAGATCATGGTGATGCATAGCAACGAGAGGGGGAGAGTGTGATCTACGTACCCTTGTAGATCGACAACGGAAGCGTTAACTTGGTTGATGTAGTCGTACGTCTCCACGGCCCGACCGATCAAGCACCGAAACTACGGCACCTCCGAGTTCTAGCACACGTTCAGCTCGATGACGATCCCCAGACTCCGATCCAGCAAAGTGTCGGGGAAGAGTTCCGTCAGCACGACGGCGTGGTGACGATCTTGATGTACTACCGTCGCAGGGCTTCGCCTAAGCTTATCGAGGACTATGGTGCAAGGGGGCACCGCACACGGCTAAGAATATGATCACGTGGATCAACTTGTGTCCTTAGGGGTGCCCCTTGCCTCCGTATATAAAGGTTCAAAGGGGAGGGGGGGGGGCGGCCGGCCAAGAGGAGGCGCGCCAGGAGGAGTCCTACTCCCTGCGGGAGTAGGACTCCCCCCTTTCCTAGTTGGAATAGGATTCACGGAAGGGGGGAAAGAGGAGAGAGAGGAGGAAGGGGGGACGGCCCTCTCTCCTTGTCCTATTCGGACCAAGGGGGGAGGGCACGCGGCCCATCTCTGGCCACCTCTCCTCTCTTCCACTAAGGCCCACTAAGGCCCATATACCTCCCGGGGGGTTCCGGTAACCTCCCGGTAATCCTGTAAAATCCCGATTTCACCCGGAACACTTCCGATATCCAAACATAGGCTTCCAATATATCAATCTTTATGTCTCGACCATTTCGAGACTCCTCATCATGTCCGTGATCACATCCGGGACTCCGAACAACCTTCGGTACATCAAAACGCATAAACTCATAATATAACTGTCATCAAAACCTTAAGCGTGCGGACCCTACGGGTTCGAGAACAATGTAGACATGACCGAGACACGTCTCCGGTCAATAACCAATAGCGGGACCTGGATGCCCATATTGGTTCCTACATATTCTACGAAGATCTTTTATCGGTCAGACCGCATAACAACATACGTTGTTCCCTTTGTCATCAGTATGATACTTGCCCAAGTATGGAGTTTCTTCATGCGCTTTACACTGATATGACCTAAACGGCAGTGCCACAAATAAGTTGCACTATCATTATCAACTCTGCATCTTTTGGCTTCAACATTATGAATATGTGTGTTACTACTATCGAGATTCAATAAGAATAGACCACTCTTCAAGGGTGCATGACCATAAAAGATATTACTCATATAAATAGAACAAGCATTATTCTCTGATTTAAATGAATAACCGTCTCGCATCAAACAAGATCCAGATATAATGTTCATGCTTAACGCTGGCACCAAATAACAATTATTTAGGTCTAATATTAATCCCGAAGGTAGATGTAGAGGTAGCGTGACGACCGCGATCACATCGACTTTGGAACCGTTTCCCACGCGCATCGTCACCTCGTCCTTAGCCAATCTTCGCTTAATCCGTAGTCCCTGTTTCGAGTTGCAAATATTAGCAACAGAACCAGTATCAAATACCCAGGTGCTACTGCGAGCATTAGTAAGGTACACATCAATAACATGTATATCACATATAACTTTGTTCACCTTGCCATCCTTCTTATCCGCCAAATACTTGGGGCAGTTCCTCTTCTAGTGACCAGTCTGCTTGCAGTAGAAGCACTCAGTTTTAGGCTTAGGTCCAGACTTGGGTTTCTTCTCTTGAGCAGCAACTTGCTTGCTGTTCTTCTTGAAGTTCCCCTTCTTCTTCCCTTTGCCCTTTTTCTTGAAACTAGTGGTCTTGTTGACCATCAACACTTGATGCTCCTTTTTGATTTCTACCTCCGCAGCTTTCAGCATTGCAAAGAGCTCGGGAATAGTCTTATTCACCCCTTGCATATTATAGTTCATCACGAAGCTCTTGTAGCTTGGTGGCAGTGATTGGAGAATTCTGTCAATGACGCAATCATCTGGAAGATTAACTCCCATTTGAATCAAGTGATTATTATACCCAGACATTTTGAGTATATGCTCACTGACAGAACTGTTCTCCTCCATCTTGCAGCTATAGAACTTATTGGAGACTTCATATCTCTCAATCCGGGCATTTGCTTGAAATATTAACTTCAACTCCTGGAACATCTCATATGCTCCATGACGTTCAAAACATCGTTGAAGTCCCGGTTCTAAGCCGTAAAGCATGGCACACTGAACTATCGAGTAGTCATCAGCTTGGCTCTGCCAGACGTTCACAACATCTGGTGTTGCTCCAGCAGCAGGCCTGGCACCCAGCGGTGCTTCCAGGACATAATTCTTCCGTGCAGCAATGAGGATAATCCTCAAGTTACGGACCCAGTCCGTGTAATTGCTACCATCATCTTTCAACTTTGTTTTCTCAAGGAATGCATTAAAATTCAACGGAACAACAACACGGGCCATTTATCTACAATCATACATAAACAAGCAAGATACTATCAGGTACTAAGTTCATGATAAATTTAGGTTCAATTAATCATATTACTTAAAGAACTCCCACTTAGAAAGACATCCCTCTAATCCTCTAAGTGATTACGTGATCCAAATCAACTAAACCATGTCCGATCATCACGTGAGATGGAGTAGTTTCATTGGTGAACATCACTATGTTGATCATACCTACTATATGATTCACGCTCGACCTTTCGGTCTCCGTGTTCCGAGGCCATATCTGTATATGCTTGGCTCGTCAAGTATAACCTGAGTATCCCGCGTGTGCAACTGTTTTGCACCCGTTGTATTTGAACATAGAGCCTATCACACCCGATCATCACGTGGTGTCTCAGCACGAAGAACTTTCGCAATGGTGCATACTCAGGGAGAACATTTCTTGATAATTTAGTGAGAGATCATATTATAATGCTACCGTCAATCAAAGCAAGATAAGATGCATAAAAGATAAACATCACATGCAATCAATATAAGTGATATGATATGGCCATCATCATCTTGTGCTTGTGATCTCCATCTCCGAAGCACCGTCATGATCACCATCGTCACCGGCGCGACACCTTGATCTCCATCGTAGCATCGTTGTCGTCTCGCCAATCTTATGCTTCCACGACTATCGCTACCGCTTAGTGATAAAGTAAAGCATTACAGCGCAATTGCATTGCATACAATAAAGAAACAACCATATGGCTCCTGCCAGTTGCCGATAACTCGATTACGAAACATGATCATCTCATATAATAAAATTTAGCATCATGTCTTGACCATATCACATCACAACATGCCCTGCAAAAACAAGTTAGACGTCCTCTACTTTGTTGTTGCATGTTTTACGTGGCTGCTACGGGCTTAAGCAAGAACCAATATTACCTACGCATCAAAACCACAACGATAGTTTGTCAAGTTGGTGCTATTTTAACCTTCACAAGGACCGGGCGTAGCCACACTCGGTTCAACTAAAGTTGGAGAAACTGTCACCCGCAAGCCACCTATGTGCAAAGCACGTCGGGAGAACTGGTCTCGCGTAAGCGTACGCGTAATGTCGGTCCGGGCCGCTTCGTCCAACAATACCGCCGAACCAAAGTATGACATGCTGGTAAGCAATATGACTTATATTGCCCACAACTCACTTGTGTTCTACTCGTGCAAATAACATCAACATATAAAACCTAGGCTCGGATGCCACTGTTGGGGAACGTAGTAATTTCAAAAAATTTCCTACGCACACGCAAGATCATGGTGATGCATAGCAACGAGAGGGGGAGAGTGTGATCTACATACCCTTGTAGATCGAAAACGGAAGCGTTTAACTTGGTTGATGTAGTCGTACGTCTTCACGGCCCGACCGATCAAGCACTGAAACTACGGCACCTCCGAGTTCTAGCACACGTTCAGCTCGATGACGATCCCCGGACTCCGATCCAGCAAAGTGTTGGGGAAGAGTTCCGTCAGCACAACGGCGTGGTGACGATCTTGATGTACTACTGTCGCAGGGCTTCGGCTAAGCACCGCTACAATATTATCGAGGACTATGGTGGAAGGGCGCACCGCACACGGCTAAGAATATAATCACGTGGATCAACCTGTGTCTCTAGGGGGTGCCCCTGCCTCTGTATATAAAGGTTCAAAGGAGGGGGGCCGGACGGCCATCATAGGGCGCGCCAGGAGGAGTCCTACTCCTTCCGGGAGTAGGACTCCCCCCCTTTCCTAGTTGGAATAGGATTCGCGGAGGGGGGAAAAGAGGAGAGAGAGGAGGAAGGGGGGCCGACCCCCTCTCCTTGTCCTATTCGGACCAAGGGGGGAGGGGCGCGTGGCCCATCTCTGGCCACCTCTCCTCTCTTCCACTAAGGCCCACTAAGGCCCATATACCTCCCGGGGGGTTCCGGTAACCTCCCGGTAATCCGGTAAAATCCCGATTTCACCCGGAACACTTCCGATATCCAAATATAGGCTTCCAATATATAAATCTTTATGTCTCGACCATTTCGAGACTCCTCGTCATGTCCGTGATCACATCCGGGACTCCGAACAACCTTCGGTACATCAAAACGCATAAACTCATAATATAACTGTCATCGTAACCTTAAGCGTGCGGACCCTACGGGTTCGAGAACAATGTAGACATGACCGAGACACGTCTCCGGTCAATAACCAATAGCGGAACCTGGATGCTCATATTGGCTCCTACATATTCTACGAAGATCTTTTATCGGTCAGACCGCATAACAACATACGTTGTTCCCTTTGTCATCGGTATGTTACTTGCCCGAGATTCGATCGTCGGTATCCTATACCTAGTTCAATCTCGTTACCGGCAAGTCTCTTTACTCATTCTGTAATACATCATCCCGCAACTAACTCATTAGTTGCAATGCTTGCAAGGCTTAAGTGATGTGCATTACCGAGAGGGCCTAGAGATACCTCTCCGACAATCGGAGTGACAAATCCTAATCTCGAAATACGCCAACCCAACATGTACCTTTGGAGACACCTGTAGAGCTCCTTTATAATCACCCAGTTACGTTGTGACGTTTGGTAGCACACAAAGTGTTCCTCTGGCAAACGGGAGTTGCATAATCTCATAGTCATAGGAACATGTATAAGTCATGAAGAAAGCAATAGCAACATACTAAACGATCGGGTGCTAAGCTAATGGAATGGGTCATGTCAATCAGATCATTCAACTAATGATGTGATCCCATTAATCAAATAACAACTCTTTGTCCATGGTTAGGAAACATAACCATCTTTGATTAACGAGCTAGTCAAGTAGAGGCATACTAGTGACACTCTGTTTGTCTATGTATTCACACATGTATTATGTTTCCGGTTAATACAATTCTAGCATGAATAATAAACTTTTATCATGATATAAGGAAATAAATAATAACTTTATTATTGCCTCTAGGTCATATTTCCTTCAGGTTCTAATGCAGTGTCTACTGGAATAGTTGCAAAGTTTAATTTCAGGTGTGCTTAATTTAATTTGAGGGGTGTGTTGTGTTGAGCCCCCAGCAGAACTATGTTATGTTTCTTCTCGTTACTTTAACTCTTCAGTACGTACATACTAGTATTTCTTACATTTCATCTTTTAGTTGGTATAGTACTACCACTTGTTTCTTCACATTATATACGTACAATATATATGGCCAACATCATATAGCCAGCAGTTTAGTTGTCAAAGAATTTCAGGGTGCTTAGTTTTGTCAAAGAATTCCAGGATGCTTAGAGGGTGCTTGGATCCAAGGGACTTATTTTAGTCTGACTAAAAATAGTCTCTTTAAGAGGCTAAAGTTCCAAGCACCCCTGACTAAAGAGGGGCTAAAACTAGTCTTGAGACAATTTTTTTTAGTCAGGGGTACCCCTACTAAAATGTGGATTAGTCCTCTCTCTACCCATTTAACTCCTCTCCTTTAACACAGGCAAGTTCTGGATTGGAGGGTTTGGAGGAAAATAATGCTCATTAACTTGATTTTAGCCTTTTTAGTATTTGGATCTAAGCATGGGTGAGGCTAGCATGTTTTAGTCCCACTACTTTTAGTCATGGGACTAAAACGTATCCAAGCACCCTCTTAGTTTTATTTGAGGGGTGGGTTGTGCTGGACACCATTATTGTGACTAGCCTTTTTAATAGTACTATGTGCATAATTTGGCGACGAGCGCTCTCTATATGTACCACCATTTTTCAATTTCAAGTTTTGCTCCATGGCGTAATCCATCGATACTACTGATGTACAAAAGTATACATTTTTTAAAAGGCTAGAGGGCGGGGCAGTCTAGCTTGGTCGGTTTCACGAGAGGCGAGGGCCTTTGTGATTTGACGGCTCATTACTGCTGGAAGGCGGGGCCTTGTGATTTGACTGCTCATATAAATGCGCCGACGACCTGATCGAGGAGGAGCAAAGAACCATGCGGTATACTCAAGTTTTCCACTAGAGTAGTACTGCGACGGAGGAGCACGAAACACGGCAGCCCAGTGCCATATGGCGATAAAAATGATCTAATTTGATAGTCATCTCATTGTCAGCATTGGTCTATTCATTCCCTAAAAAAACATTATTCTATTCATGCCTCGCAGAGAACGTGACACGTGCGGCGAAACACCCGAAGCAAAAGATGAAACACATGAGCAAAAGAAGAAGGAAGATTATCACCCCAAATGGTCTAATTCGCCGTGGAGTTGTAACTGCTTCTTCATCGCCTCCACGACCTCCATCTCCTTGCGCGTCTCCTCCGCCATCTTCATCATTGTGTCCATGACGCGGCATTTCTCGACACGAGCCTTCATCATCTATTCCACGACCATATTACATACCTTGACAGCAGCCGGGTGCTCGATGCGGAGCTTCGCCAACTCTTCCTTATGTTCCATGGCGAGGGCCTGCATCATCTTCATCGAGGAACTACTATTCTCATGCAGCTTCTTCCAGCCGGCGTTCTTCTCCTTCAACAGGTCGATCTCGTGGCAGAGCTTCGCATTGTCCTCCCGAAGTCGCAGGATTTCGCCGGTCGCCTTCTTCTCCGAGGCAATGCTCTTCTTCAGTAGCATCACCAAGCCGTCGGTCAACTCCCCCTGCTGATTGAGCTCAGCGGGCATGTCGTCGAGGCTTTCCTTCAGCAACTCCATCAAGCCTTAGATGAACTCCTTCTGCTTATTGAGCTGATCGGGCATGCCGTCGAGGGATAACGACTCCAGCTCTGCCAGCTCGGCATGTTCGCCTCTGCGGCTAGGGCGCTCCTGGGAGCCATCGCCTGCCCGTGAGAGATCTTTCGAGGTCTCTACATGGCGGCGAGCCCTCTTTTTTTCCATAGCCTTGGTTGCCGCTCCCTTGTTACGAGTAGTTCTCGACCTAGAGCTTTGCTCACCGGCCATGGCAACGACGGATGAAGAAGAAGCACTTATGTGGAGGAAAGGTAGAGTGATTTTCGGTTAGGTAGTTCCCCTTTTATAACCTAAGTACTAGCACTAGTACTAATACCTGCATAGTGGGAACACATTCAGGTATGGTACGTACTAGTAGGTGTGAGCAGGCTTTCGAATGTGATGGGAACAAGGTAAAGATTAATTGATGGTTTTGGTTTCGAGGCCCGAAACGGCTCTCGATGAGTTTAGCGGAATATAAATTTTAAGTACTACACTGCTCAAATGCGTAAATATTATGTTACTGTCAAAAATTGGCACAAAATACGAAGGAGACCAATGGAAGTACTACTAGCATCCCACGATTTAACTACTCGCATGCGCACAGTGGAGTAATAATGTCTTTCTTCCGCCCTCACGTCCACTCAATTTGCGTGCGCTGTATTAATTGACCATCAATGAAGTGAACGACTTTACACGCATCAAATTATCACATGGGGTGGATCTTGGTACAAAATTGCGTCCTCCCATGTACTCGCGTGTGCGTGCAAGGAATGAGTGCGTGCATGGCGTGCGTGCACATCTTCGCTTTGTGCATGTACCGCCAGTATGGCTCAGGGAGGATGAGTACATTCTTCTGGAACCAGCAGCACGTCACTGTGATCAATCCACGCAAGGAGGTCGCAACAATGCCTACACATGTGCCACGTGGCTTCATGAACTGTAAGAGAGACACTATGTAGCGTGCCATTGGTATTCTAATTTACGTGTTTTGCACATACTCGAAGTACTAGTAAGGTACACGTGCATTGCACGCATCAAATTTTGCAACCAAATTATGAATAAATACCACACTATAGCATGTAAGCTCTGAGTCATATATGCCTGATGTAGCCCTTCGTTTAATTCTTATAGTTCATCTCATTCAAAATCAATTAGTTTTTATAAAAAAGCTAAGAACGCGGGAATAGGAAAAACATGGGATTATAGTGGAATGTCATCTTGAATCCTACAGGATTGTACGAGTGTTTGATTGTGCATAGAAAAAACGCAGAATTCTTTCAAAGAGGTTTGATTGGATGGTATGTTCGCTATGAAATCTAGTGCAAATGAATCATATGGAAAAATTCCTATGGTTTACAATCCTACGAATCAAACAACCAAGATAGGAAAAATTCCTAATGATTAGAATCCTCCAAAATTCCTTTGAGAATCCTTTGAATCAAAGAAGCCCTTAATCTATTTTATGATTCATGGAATTGTGCGTTGTAAAGCATAAAGTAAAAACAAATAATGGCAATTCAAATAGAAAAAAGTTTGGGCAGTTATGATATGGAAGATTCTAGAACAAAAGAGAACCACTGTTGTTTTGAGGTTTGTGCATTATGCTTAAGTTCAACCATGGAGTCTACTAGATTGTACATGTGGCAAAATCCGGTGGGGGGCTAGAAGATGGTGCGAGGGGCCGAGTGGAGGGAGACTATGAAGGAATGCACAAGTGCGAGATCGATATTTAGAGAGAGGGGGCGAACACGTGCGCTGATGCGCGCAGTGGCGAAGCCATGAAAAATAAATGAGCTAGGGGGCCAAGCATTGCTAATCATTTACGAGGAGGGTCAATTCATGAACTTAAACCATTTTTAGCAGCAATTTTCTAATGATCACATTCATATTAGCCTTGATATATAGTGATGTTAGGGGGGAGGGGGGCAGGGCCCTTACTGCCCCCTGTCTTCGCCATTGTGCACGCGTCTGAGAGATGAAGCGGAAGGCATGGATGATGAGAGGGGGACATTGGATACATAATTAATGTGGGTGTAATAGCTATATATGTTAATCCTATATAGAGAGGTATAGATTGATCGATGTGGACGTGGGAAAGAGGGTGAGACCTCACTGGATATATCGATTGATCGGTTTGTGTGGAAAACTATGAAAGACCTAGCTATATACACACATACATAGAGGAACATCGATCGTTGCGCATGCACACGTGAGAGATAAAGAATGCCCGATATGATGGAGAGGGGGATGTGTGTTGGTGTGTGCCTTCATGGGAGACCGGCCTGAAGAAAAAGATTGCATGCGTGCGATGGATAATGCCGACTGGTAGTGTGTGTGCATGCATGCACGAGAGAAAGTTAGTGGCACAATTATAAAGAGAAGACTACTGTGTGGGTGTAAAAGAATAGCTGAATAGGTGAGGTCACAATCAATGTAAAGTTGAATTCAAATATTTGAATAAGAGATCCTGATGTTTGAAACCCATGCATGCATGAATATAACGGAGATCTGCGCGGTGTGGTTTGGAAACGAGCATGTTGTAATGTATACACATTGAACAAGGTCAGACTGATTTGAATTTGAGATACCGATGGCAGACATCATTTGGCCACGTCGCATCCGTGCATGGACACACTATTCTAATTGGAGATGATGGGCGGCTTTTGCATCACATATCTATATCTATACCCATATATATATTATATTTTTTTATATTGTGTGTGGGTAACTTTAACTTTGAAAGATGGTCGTTGGATGAGGCGAATCCGATGGTCCAAAGATGGCAAATTTGAGCACTACTGGCCGTTGGATATCATCTAGATTCCACCAGATTTCGCCACATGTATAATCTAGAAGACTCCATGGTTGAACTTAAGCATAATGCACAAACATCAAAACACAAGCACTCTTATTTGTTCTAGAATCTTCCGTATCAGAATTGCCCAAACGTTCTTCTACATGATTTGCCATTATTTGTTTTTACTTTATGTCTTACGACGCACAATTCCATGAATCTTAAAATAGGTTAGCTTTCTTATAAAAACTAGATAATTTTGAATGAAATGAACTATAAGAATTAAACAAACATCTACATCATGCATATATGACTCAAAGCTGGCATGCTATAATGTGGTATTTATTCATAATTTGGTTGCCAAATCTCATGCGTGCAATGCACGTGTACCTTACTCTAGTCTAAATGGTGTTTATGTGTGTGTTGTGCGTGTTGAGGTGCAAATTGTCTTTTTTGGGTACATGTTAACCTTGTTCTTCTGAAATTTCAAGCCGCGCCTTGTTATGCCAAAAATTCAAGCTAGCGTCTCTGTCTATCGTGTTGCGAAACTCCCGCCTCTTCAACCCGCGCCTTGTTAGCCCGAAATATTTAAGATGTATCTTTGTCTCGTTGTGCTCCGACAACTCCCTCCATCTCAACCCGCGCCTTGCTATTCCGAAATTACAACGCGCACGAAAACTCCCACCTCCTGTGAAATCCCGACACGCGAAATGCCCGTGGTACCCCTGAACCAAAAGAACCGCCTCAAATCGGTGGTGGTACTTTCGTAACTTACCCCACATTTCGGACAAGCGCGTCTCTAAGCCATGGTTCCCCACTGCCATCCCATCCGCCCACCCATTCGTACACCGAGGCCTTGAAAACCCGCGACAAAACCCCACACCCTGCTCCGTCCGCCACCTAGCCGGAGCCTCTTCCCCGACGACGTCGTCCACAGCAACACCTTGACGTCCCTCATCCATCAAACCGGATGAGTATCCATCATCGATCTCATTGTCCTGCCGGTTCAGCCACCCCGTCCTCCACCTCCAATGAGCTGCCCCGACGTTCCCCTCGTCTTTCGTGCCACCTCCATTCCCACACCGCTGTCTTCACCTGCACCACCGGAAGAGCATCATCATCACCGTTTCCTCGGATGAAGCTGTGGCCTAATCGGCACCACCAAAGAGGTTGTACACTAATCGCCGCATTTTCTTCTTGATTCGATCTCACAGTGCTGCCAGTGCTCGGTCCCGAGCCGACACGGCATGGCTCCATCCACGGCGGCGTCGCCGGCCACTTCCTCCACGGTGTCGCTCCCTCGGTGGCGATGTCCACATCAGTAGGACCTACTGCTGCTTTAGCTCTCGCTTGCGCTGCTGCTCTGCTCTTGCTCTCGGTCCCCTGCCTGGTCTGCTCTTGCTATTGCTCTTGCTCGCGCTGCTGCTCTCGCTCTTGCTCTTGCTTGCGATGATGCTCCGATTTAGCTACACTTCACTCCGATGCCGCCGGGGTGAAGGAAGAACCAACTGTAGCGGGGAGGGGGGCTCACCGGAGAGGTACCCCACTATCTATCTTAGGGTTCAGGATGAGGGCGGTGGTCGCCAGCGGTGGCGTGGCGTTGGCGGGGCGGTGGCGTGGGGATTGCCAGAGAAAAAGCTCGGCACGGGGGGGTGGGGGCTAGAGGGATGGCCGGGGCGGCGGCGGACCGGCGGTGGGGATTGTTTTCGGGGCGGGCGGGGCAGCGCACCGCCGGCCGCGGGCGGCGGGGGGCTGCTGTTTGGCCGGCTCAGGGGGGTGGAGGTTGAAGATGAACCGCAGGCCCTTGATTTTATATCCAACGGCTGCAAAATCGACTGACCAGAGATGAAAAAGTCAGTCGACCGACGTGTAGCCTCACCTTTCTAGTGCGTTTAGTTTTGACAGCAAAATTCAGTTTCGACAGCAAAATTCAGTTTCGACAGTTAAGTTCAATTTCGACAGTTAAGTTCAGTTTCGACAATTAAGTTCAGAGATGAGCGGCTGATGTATTTTACATCTAGCACTTTGTGGTTATGTATTTTACGTCATGTATTGGAGATGCTATTAGGATTCCACTCAGGTTAACGTTGTTTGTTGTCTCTCCTGTCCTACTTCAGCCTCAGCGTCGTACAACTCACCAGAGCTGCTCCAACGACGAAACCCTCCATCACAGCGGAGCAGTACCTCGGGCTCCATCTCCAGACGTCTAAGATCTTCTTCCCCTCCTCCGACAGCCAATTCAGCCGGCGCATCCTCACCGGCCAACCCAATCACGCTGAGATCGACATGGCTTCGCCAAATAGGTTGTACACTTGTTGCATCTCTTTTTTACTCTACATGTTATATATATTGTCCACTGAGCACTCGTAGTAACGGGAAATACGATTATTTTATCCTACTATATGACAAGCAGTGAGGTACCAGGAAACTTAGCTATCCATGATGGACTCTCTTGAACGCCATCATTATTTATCTCTGCACGTTTGAGCTGTGCATTAGTCGATGGGCCTGGGAGTTGAGCTAGTATGGCAGTGGCCTGGGTCCAAAGTAATAGAAGTAGCACAAAAACATTTTTTTAGTGTAGGATTTTCCTTGCTCAAGCCTGCCTACTAGAATCGCCAGTGCTTGAAAGGAAAAGTGAATGAAAAACATCGAAATTGGAAAGTTTCCTATGGTACTACTTTTCATGAATTTGGTGCAAAGGAAAACTGTAGGATTTGTTCCTTTAGTGTCTCCTTGAAAGAAAAATTGTAGGAATTCTAATTTCCACTTCTGCTCCTTTTCATATTCCTATTCATCAAGCACAAGACTAAGAGATAGTAGCATAATAGCATTATAACTGTACATTTTCTTGTGGTTTGACTTAATCTCACCATGCTTTTTTGCATCCTGTGATCTTCCAATTGTTGTGAATCAAGCACCCAGATTGGCAGAAATCCCGTGTTTTTAAATTCTCTGTTTTGCACGTGCATTCCTATCCTATTCCTGTCTATTTCCTATCCCTGCATTGTTAGAATCCTCAAATTCAAACAAGCCCTTACTCAATTACTTCTGTTACAGATATGTTTCACCACAGCAGGGATCCTCTGTCCAGACTGTCTTTCGCTGCCTCAGATCTTCTTCCTCGCCGCCGGCAGCCACGGCAACTGCATTACCATCATCAACTGAGCAGATGACCTTGATGACTACACGGGTCCGCAAGAGAGGTCGCACTCTTTCGTGTCTTCTTACGTTATGCGTCGCTTAATATGATGACATGCTACATTATCGTCGTGTTCACCTATTAGACTCCGAGTCAGGTCCAAACTAATGCTGAAACTTGAGTTTTTAAATGGTTGTGGGGTACATATTGGGACAGCAATCAGTACTATCTATCTACTATCTGGTTAATCTCTGATGTCTACTATGAGTTTCATGTTGGGTGCAAACAAACATTAAAGGGGCCATTATCTGTATTTTTTAACTAAAGCTATTATCTGCCTGCTATCATTGGTTTTGGGTCTATCCACAGTTTGCTACCATCACTCTGGATTTGTGCATGCACTCCTTACATAATCTCACTATGTTTTATTCCTATGCATGCCAGTTATTGTACACAATGGAACTAATCATGTAGAGCAAAAGAGATGAGCCTTGCGTGGCAATAAAATTTCATGCAGACATCTTTCCATGGTGGGCGCAAAGGCAGCCCCCCTCCACCCATTTCGGATCATAATCAAGAGGAAGATAACTGTTATGAGGCGGATTCAGAAGGAGAAGACCACTCCTATTTACCCCATGAGGTCTTCGCTCTAACTTGGCATGGTGATGTTGGTAATATCATGCATATGGTGCCTTGCATTGCTTACTATATACATTAAAGATGTCATCTGCTTAGTTTAGACATGCTTTGTGTCAATGCCATTTGTTTAGTTTCTTTATCGTATATGTGAATCATGCAATGCCATCTTGTCTAGCCAGGCTCATATATGTGAATTTTGCAATGCCACCCTGGTTAGCCAGTCATCTTATATGTGAATTATATCATGCCATCATTTTTTTATTACATGTTAAATTTTTCAACAATTTTAATACATTCAATTACTCTTCCTGTGCATCAGCCATTTGGCACGGTCATGGAAAAATCTGGAGTGGAAACAAGGTCTTCAGAGCAGAAAATGCTATCTGACGAAGCACATGTCTTGCTGGTTACCGATAGCTCCTCAGAGGAGGATTCAGAGACAGATGACCAGTCATATCCCCCCCCCCCCCGAGGTGCATGCCCTAACTTGGCAGGGTTATGTTGCTCATATCGTGCGTATGGTATCTTGCATTGCTATGTCATTTGCTTAGTTTAGACATGCTTTGTGTGAATGCCACCTGTTTAGTGTCTAATTACCATATATGTGAATTATGCAATGCCATCTTGTTGCAAGACATTATATATGTGAATTATGCAATGTTATCTTGTTGCAAGGCATTATGTATGTGAATTATGCAATGCCATGCT
>NC_041392.1:686961675-687001106 GCF_002162155.2 Triticum dicoccoides | reverse complement strand
ATATCGTGCGTATGGTATCTTGCATTGCTATGTCATTTGCTTAGTTTAGACATGCTTTGTGTGAATGCCACCTGTTTAGTGTCTAATTACCATATATGTGAATTATGCAATGCCATCTTGTTGCAAGACATTATATATGTGAATTATGCAATGTTATCTTGTTGACAGGCATTATGTATGTGAATTATGCAATGCCATGCTATTTAGGCAAGCGTCATATATGTGAATTATATCATGCCGTCCTTTTTTTGTATTTCTCATTGCTTTTGTCGACAATGTTTGTATATTCAACTGCTCTTCCTGTGCATCAGCCATTTGAATTGGTGATGGAGAAATCTGGAGTGAAAACAAGGTCTTCAGAGCAGACAATGCTACCTGCTGAAGCAGATATCTTGCTGGTTACAGATAGCTCTTCAGAGGAGGATTCAGAGGCAGATGACCAGTCCTATTATCCCCCTGAGGTGTATGCTCAAACTTGGCAGGGTTATATTACTCATATAATGCATATGTTGTATTGCAATCCTTAGTTTTTACATCATATATACAATATTGAATGCCATCTCCTTAGTTGACACATCATATATGCGATTGCCCTCTGCTCACTTCCTTAGTATATAAATCATATATTTGAATTATGTCATGCCATGATGTTTACATAGATAGCATGTATCTGAATTATGGCATGCCAACCCATTTTCTAAAGACATAATATAGTTATATCATCTCATCCTGTTTACATAGTCATCATATTTAAATTATGTCATTCTATCCGTGAATTATATCATGCCATCATGTTTCCATCGACGGCATGTTTGTGATTTATGGCATGCCAACCACTTTAATAGACACATCGTATAGTTATATCATGTCATCCTATTTACATAGTCATCATATTTTGAAGTATGTCATCATCAACCATCCTCCATCACCAATTTCATGATGCTCACCGCCGTGCGTGAGTAATTGCATCGTAGGCTTGCTGGACGGTGATGGGTTGGATGATATTTATCATGTAATCGAGTTAGTTTTGTTAGGGTTTGATCCCTAGTATCCATTATGTTCTGAGATTGATGTTGCTATGACTTTGCTATGCTTAATGCTTGTCACTAGGGCCCGAGTGCCATGATTTCAGATCTGAACCTATTATGTTTTCATGAATATATGTGAGTTCTTTATCCTATCTTGCAAGTCTATAGTCACCTAGTATGTGTTATGATCCGGCAACCCCGAAGTGACAATAATCGGGACCACTCCCGGTGATGACCTTAGTTTGAGGAGTTCATGTATTCACTATGTGCTAATGCTTTGTTCCGGTTCTCTATTAAAAGGAGGCCTTAATATCCCTTAGTTTCCAATAGGACCCTGCTGCCATGGGAGGGTAGGACAAAAGATGTCATGCAAGTTCTTTTCCATAAGCACGTATGACTATATACGGAATACATGCCTACATTACATTGATGAATTGGAGCTAGTTCTGTGTCACCCTATGTTATGACTGTTACGTGATGAACCGCATCCGGCATAATTATCCATCACTGATCCGGTGCCTACGAGTTTTCCATATACTGGTTCTCGCTTATTTACTTTCCCGCTGCTACTGTTATAATTACTACAAAATACCAAAAACATTACTTTTGCTATCTTTACTTTTGTTGCCGCTACCGCCACTATCATATTACTTTGCTACTAAACACTTTGCTGCAGATACTAAGTTTCCAGGTGTGGTTGAATTGACAACTCAGCTGCTAATACTTGAGAATATTCTTTGGCTCCCCTTGTGTTGAATCAATAAATTTGGGTTGAATACTCTACCCTCAAAAGCTGTTGCGATCCCCTATACTTGAGGGTTATCAAGACTAATTTCTGGCGCCGTTGCCGGGGAGCATAGCTCTATTTTTTGAGTCACTTGGGATTTATATCTGCTGGACACTATGAAGAACTTGAGAGATCCAAAAACCAAGATCTATCCCTCAACTACGAGGGGGGGGGGGTAAGGAACTGCCATCTAGCTCTGCACTTGATTCACCTTCTGTTATGAGTAAGTTTGCGACACCTACATCTGCTTCTGCTATTCGTTCTGATATGTCGCATGTTATTGATGATGCCACTTCTGCTATGCATGATACTTATGATGAAACTGCTTCTATGCCTGATACTACTGTGCCCCTTAGTGAATTTCTTGATGAACAAATTGCTAGGGCTAGAGAAAAAGAAATTATTGAATCTGAATACAATGATGATAGTGATGATGAAAATATGCCTGTTATTCCTGAGGGCTATCTTTTTGATATGGAATCTGCTGCCGCTATTTTAGCTTGCAAGGATAGATATGAGCTTAAGAGGTTATTAGTTAAATGGAACAAAGAATCACTTAGAGATAAAATGAGGCCCGACCCTGCTTTTGCTACTTCACCTATATGTGTTCCTGATAAGGATTATGAATTCTCTGTTGATCCTGATATAATTACTTTGGTTGAATCTGATCCGTTTTATGGCTATGAATCTGAAACTGTTGTGACACATCTTACTAAGTTAAATGATATAGCTGCCCTGTTCACTAATGATGAGAGATCGCGTAACTTTTATATACCCAAAATATTTCTGTTCTCATTAATGGGTGATGCTAAGATATGGTTCAATTCTCTTGATCCTGGTTGTGTGCGTAGTCCCCATGATATGATTTATTACTTCTCTGCTAAATATTTCCCTGCTCATAAGAAACAAGCTGCTTTGAGGGAAATATACAACTTCGTGCAAATTAAAGAAGAGAGTCTCCCACAAGCTTGGGGGAGGCTTCTCAAGTTACTTAATGCTTTGCCTGATCATCCTCTTAAGAAACCTGAAATACTTGATATCTTTTATAATGGACTAACCGATGCTTCCAGAGATTACCTGGATAGTTGTGCTGGTTCTCTTTTCAGGGAAAGAACACCGGATGAAGCTGAAATTCTATTGAATAATATGTTGACAAATGAAAATAATTGGGCACCTCCTGAGCCAGCTCCTGCTCCAATTACTGAACCTATTCCTAAACCAACTCCGAAGAAGAGAGGTGTTCTATTTCTCAGTCCCGAAGATATGCAAGAGGCAAAGAAATCTATGAAAGAAAAAGGTATTAAAGCTGAAGACGTTAAGAACTTACCTCCTATTGAAGAAATACATGGTCTTAATATACCGCCTGTTGAAGAAACGTATGATCTCAATTCTTTATTTACTGAAGAACCTCCTGATCCCGATATCCCGACACAGGTAGTAAAGGTAAATTCTCTCTATAGATATGATAAAACTGAAGTTCCTCCTACTAAAATTGCTAGTCAGTGCTTGGATGAGTTCGATAACTTTATGTTTAAGCAAGACGACTTCAATGCTTATTTTGGTAGACAATTAAAAGAAAATGCTTATACGATTAGACGCTTGGGTGATTATATGGCTAATATTAAAGGTGAACTTAAACTTGTTAGCAAACATGCTTCTATGGTTACCACTCAAGTAGAACAAGTACTTAAAGCTCAAAAAGAAGTGCTTAATGAAATGAATAGTAAGAAAAATGATTATGTTGTTAGAGTGGCCACTAGAACTGGTAGAATGACTCAGGAACCTTTGTATCCTGAAGGCCACCCTAAGAGAATCGAGGAAGATTCTCAAAGAAATAATATTGATGTTCCTAGTTCTTGTAAAAAGAAGAAGAAGAAAAATGATAGAACTGTGCAAACTTCTAGTGAACCTATTGCTGAACCACCTGATAATCCAAATGATATTTCTATGTCTAATGCTGAAACACAATCTGGTAATGAACATGAACCTAGTAAAAATATTAATGATGATGTTCATGATGATGCTCAACCTAGTAATGACAATGATGTAGGAATTGAACCTACTGTTGATCTTGATAACCCACAATCAAAGAATCAACATTATGATAAAAGAGACTTTGTTGCTAGGAAACATGGTAAAGAAAGGGAACCTTGGGTTCAGAAACCCATGCCTTTTCCTCCGAAACATCCAAGAAAAAGGATGATGAGGATTTTGAGCACTTTACTGAAATGATTAGGCCTATCTTTTTGCGTATGAGATTAACTGATGTGCTCAAAACAAATCCTTATGCTAAATATATGCAGGATATCATTACTAATAAAAGAAAGATACCGGAAGCTGAAATTTCCACCATGCTTGCTAATTATACTTTTAAGGGTGGAATACCAAACAAACTTGGACAACCCGGAGTACCTACTATACCTTGCTCCATTAAAATAAATTATATTAAAACTTCTTTATGTGATCTTGGAGCCTGTGTTAGTGTTATGCCTCTCTCTTTATATCGCAGACTTGACTTGAATAAGTTGACACCTACTGAAATATATTTGCAAATGGCTGATAAATGAACTGCTATACCTGTCGGTATTTGTGAGGATGTGCGTGTTGTGGTTGCAAACATTACTATTTTAACAGACTTTGTTATTCTTGATATTCCCGAGGATGATAGTATGCCTATTATTCTTGGAAGACCTTTTCTTAATATTGCAGGGGCTGTTATTGATTGCAACAAAGGCAATGTCACTTTTCATGTTAATGGTAATGAGCATACGGTACACTTTCCGAGGAAACAACCTCAAGTTCATAGTATCAACTCTATTGGAAAAATTCCATCGATTATATTTGGAGGTTTTGAATTTCCTCTTCCTACTGTCAAGAAGAAATATGATATTCTTATTATTTTGGATGTGCATATCCCCCTTGAGGTAACTTAGTGTTATTCGAAATTTCTCTGGTTTCATGATTATCGGAATGAGTTTGTTAACAAGACTTGATCAACCTTGTTAGTGGATTCTTTTTTATGAGCATGAGATGGATGAAACTAGAAGCACAAACTTCTGCACCCCACTTTTACTTTCTGTTATTTACATTAAATAAAGTAAAAATAGTATTTTCTATCTGTTTCCTGACTTATCCGTGTAATATAAAAATATCCTGAAAATAAAAGTCCTCAGAATGACATGCCAATTTAATATGATTTTTTCGGGAATATTTGAGGATTTAGTGTGCAAAAATTACCGCGGGAGGAGCTGCCACCTGGCCACGAGGGTGGTGGGCACGCCCCCCCCCCCCATAGGGCGCGCCCCTGCCTCGTGGGCCCACGGTGGCCCTCCTCCACTTATCCCAGCACCCATCTTCTTCCTCTGTCTCACACAAACCCGAAAAACCAACTCAAGCACGAGTTCCGGCCACTTTTGCTGTCATTTTCGATCTCCTTGCTCAAAGCACCTCTCGCAAAACTGCTTGGGGAGATTGTTCCTTGGTATGTGACTCCTCCATTGGTCCAATTAGTTTTTGTTCTAGTGCTTTATTCTTTGCAAATTTGTGCTGCATAGGTGATCATGTTCTTGAGCTTGCGTGTCAAATTTATATGGTTCCAAGTAGTTCTAATGCTTGATTTAGGCTCTAGGCACTTGTAGGAGTAGTCGCTACCAGTTTTATTGAAGTTTGTTCACTTTTGTTTGAAGTTACTAAAAATTTCAGAATTTTTTAGAGAAAAACAATATGCTTAGGAAAATGTTCCAAGGTAGTTCCTCTAAGAAGCAAGGACCCGGGATTGCTATGCGCGATGCTGACGAGGATCCACCAAGAGACGCTCCAGTACGGCCTTGCGAATGGCCGTCGGAAAATTTTATGGACCGTGGGGAATTAAAGAAGAATTCAAAGCATATTTGTGCAATGCCGGTCTTGAGGATTTTAAGGCTAACAAATGACCGCAGTATCATGATCTCACAAGTTCATTTGTGAGGAGGTTTGAGTATTCATCTTCGCGTAATTCTCCTTCAGTCATGTTTGATCTTTATGACAAATCTTATACCATGGACCTAGAGGATTTCACTCTTGCATGCAAACTTCCATCTTCGGGTAGTCTTATGGATCCCCCTAAATCTGAATTTAGAAACTTTCTTGCTAGTATAACTGTGGGGGAATCTAGAGATATAACGCAGGCTACCATAGGGAGCATTCACTTTCCTGCTATACATTATTTTGCTCTCTTTATCGGTAGATGCATAAATGCTAAGGATGAAGCGGGTCACATGTGCGTCCCTGGTCTTAGCATTCTTAGGAGTGCTGTGTTAGGAGACCAATCTTGTCATATGGGAGCCATTGTAGCTCGTAGGTTGCATCATAATAGGCATAACGGAGATTTCTTTGGAGGAATTTATGCAACCCGCTTAGCTCATTTTCTTGAGATAGACATTCGTGAGGGTGATATGGAGTTGCCTCCTGCATATTTAGATTATGACTCTATGGCTTCGCACCAGTTTGTCGAGAGGCCTGAATCACCTCTCTTATATCGTTTAATTTTTGATAAACGACGTGTTTTCCGTATTAATCCCCATGCTCCTGCCTTCTTTGATTCACAGACAAAAGGAAGATATGTTATTACCAGAGAGAAGGCAGAAGAGTACGAGAGGAGAGCGGAGGCAGCTCGGCTCCACGCTGCAGCACAGCAGGCGATAACCGCTGCACATCAGTATGATCCCAACTATTCTTCCTCATCACAGTACGACCCCAACAACTATTATTATGGATATCCGCCAGGCCAGCCGTGGCCATAGACCAACTTAGGCCAAAAGCCTAAGCTTGGGGGAGTACGTATTTCTCACCGACATTACATTTATGCTCACACACACTCATTGCTAGATGTCGGTGCTCACTTTTTCACTGTAATATCCATGCTAGTTTATTTTCCTTTTCCTGCTTTCCTCTTATGTGTTTGTTAAACCTTAAGAAAAACCAAAAAAAATTAGTAGTAGTTTATTTTTCTGCTGTAGTAGTAATAATAATTAAAAAGAAAACCCAAAAATATTTCCCGTTCTTCTTTTGCTTGTTGGGAGCTTTCCCGTGTAAATAGTTTTATTTCTTTTCTTTTCCTTGGGGGTTAGTAGGAGAAGACCATAATTAAATTGTTGAAGTGTCTCTTTTATGCATTATTGTTGATTTAACCCAGAGCCCATATTGCCTTGTCTTCTCCTGTTTATTGAATGCTCGTAGATTCCAGCTTAGTCCAATGCACGTGCACTCTTATTATTATTCACACCGTTCGGTCGTGCAAGTGAAAGGCAATTATGATGATATATGATGGACTGACTGAGATGAGAAAAGCTCGTATGAACTCGACCTCTTTTGTTTTTGTAAATATGGTGAGTCCCTCATTCTTGATTCAGCTTATTATGAATAAACATGTTTGCAATGACAATTAGAGATCATAGTTGCTTGTGCCATGCTTGATTATCTATGAGTTATAATGATTTACCTTGTATGCCAACATGCTATTGAGATGATTATGATGTGGTAAGATGGGGTGGTATCCTCTTTTGAATGATTTAAGTGACTTGACTTGGCACATGTTCACGCATGTAGTTGAAACAAATCAACATAGCCTTCACGATATTTATGTTCATGGTGGATTATATCCTACTCATGCTTGCATCCAATGTTTATTAATTTTAATGCATGTACATGGCTGTTGTCGCTCTCTAGTTGGTCGCTTCCCAGTCTTTTGCTAGTCTTCACCTGTACTAAGCGGGAATACTACTTGTGCATCCAATCCCTTAAACCCCAAAGTTATTCCAGATGATTCCACTATACCTTCCTATATGCAGTATCTACCTGCCGTTCCAAGTAAATTTGTATGTGCCAAACTCTAAACCTTCAAATAAACATTCTATTTTGTATGCTCGAATAGCTCATGTATCAACAAAGGCTAGCCTTATCTTCCATGTTAGGCGGGTTATTCTCAAGAGGAGTGGACTCCGCTCCTCACTCACGAAAAAATGGCTGGTCACCGGGATGCCCAGTCCCATGCTTTATGTAAACTAAATCAAAATTAATTGCAAACAAAACTCCCCCTGGGACCTGATGTATGTTGGAGGCACTCGTTGTTTCAAGCAAGCCATGGATTGATGCTTGTTGGTGGAGGGGGGTATAAACTTTACCATTCTGTTTGGGAACCGCCTATAATGTGTTTAGCATGGAAGATATCGCCATCTCTTAGTTGTTACGTTGACAATGAAAGTATACCGCTCAAAATACAATTTATCTCTATTTCAAAACCGAGCTCTGGCACCTCTACAAATCCCTGCTTCCCTCTGCGAAGGGCCTATCCATTTACTTTTATGTTGAGTCATCACCCTCTTATTAAAAAGCACTAGCTGGAGAGCACAGCCATCATTTGCATTCATCACTGTTAATTTATATTGGGTATGACTATGATTCGATCTCTTTTACCATGAATTACAATGTCTAGTCAGTCCTTGATCTTTAAAGGTGCTCTGCATTTATGTTTTGCAGTCTCAGAAAGGGCTAGCAAGATACCATCTTGTTAGATCATATTATGATTGTTTTGAGAAAGTGTTGTCATCCGAGATTTATTATTATGACTTTCTAGTTGATTATGCTATTGATATGAGTAATTGTGAGACCTGAGAATTATTGCAAATGTGGTTAGTTATGATCTATGCTGAAAACTTGAATGCTGGCTTGACATAGTTACAACAACAACAGCAAACAGAGTTTGTAAAAGTTTTTCTTTCTTTCTTTCAGTTTGTCAACTGAATTGCTTGAGGACAAGCAAGGGTTTAAGCTCGAGGGAGTTGATACGTCTCCGTCGTATCTACTTTTCCAAACACTTTTGCCCTTATTTTGGACTCTAACTTGTATGATTTGAATGGAACTAACCCGGACTAACGCTGTTTTCACCAGAATTGCCATGGTGTTGTTTTATGTGCAGAAAACAAATATTCTCGGAATGACCTGAAACTCCATGGAACATCTTAGAAAAAACAATAAAAAATCCTCGCCAAAGATGAAGACCAGGGGTCCCACACACTTCTCACGAGGGTGGGGGGCGCGCCCCCCCTAGGGCACGCCCCCTACCTCGTGGGCCCCCTGGAAACCCTCCAACGCCAACTCCAACTCTATATATTTTCTTTCAGAGAGAAAAAAATTGGAGAGAAGAAATCATCACGTTTTACGATACAGAGCCGCCGCCAAGCCCTAAAACCTCTCGGGAGGGCTGATCTGGAGTCCGTTCGGGGCTCCGGAGAGGGGGATTCGTCGCCGTCATCATCATCAACCATCCTCCATCACCAATTTCATGATGCTCACCGCCGTGCGTGAGTAATTGCATCATAGGCTTGCTAGACGGTGATGGGTTGGATGAGATTTATCATATAATCGAGTTAGTTTTGTTAGGGTTTGATCCCTAGTATCCATTATGTTCTGAGATTGATGTTGCTATGACTTTGCTATGCTTAATGCTTGTCACTAGGGCCCGAGTGCCATGATTTCAGATCTGAACGTATTATGTTTTCATGAATATATGTGAGTTCTTGATCCTGTCTTGCAAGTCTATAGTCACCTAGTATGTGTTATGATCCAGCCACCCCGAAGTGACAATAATCGGGACCACTCCCGTTGATGACCTTAGTTTGAGGAGTTCATGTATTCACTATGTGCTAATGCTTTGTTCCGGTTCTCTATTAAAAGGAGGCCTTAATATCCCTTAGTTTCCAATAGGACCCCGCTGCCACAGGAGGGTAGGACAAAAGATGTCATGCAAGTTCTTTTCCATAAGCACGTGTGACTATATACGGAATACATGCCTACATTACATAGATGAATTGGAGCTAGTTCTGTGTCACCCTATGTTATGACTGTTACATGATGAACCGCATCCGGCATAATTATCCATCACTGATCCGGTGCCTACGAGTTTTCCATATACTGGTTCTCGCTTATTTACTTTCCCGCTGCTACTGTTACAATTACTACAAAATACCAAAAACATTACTTTTGCTGTCTTTACTTTTGTTGCCGCTACCGCCACTATCATATTACTTTGCGACTAAACACTTTGCTGTAGATACTAAGTTTCCAGGTGTGGTTGAATTGACAACTCAGCTGCTAATACTTGAGAATATTCTTTGGCTCCCCTTGTGTCGAATCAATAAATTTGGGTTGAATACTCTACCCTCGAATGCTGTTGCGATCCCCTATACTTGTGGGTTATCATGAGACATCCCTGTTGGTCTCCAAGAAAGCTGATAAAAACTATATTGAAGACACTGAGACAACCCCAAAGTCCTGTCTTGATGTAGTGTTCGAGTTACTGGCTACCACTGCTGGCACCAGCTCTTCGAACTCATTGCCTGAATCAGTTCGGCTTCTTGAGTCTCATCTTCAAGTTGAAAGACATCGATCAGATGTTATGCGACAGGAAGCCGAAGGACTGAGGAAGTCCGTGCAGAATTCAGATGCATACTTTCTGGTGCAACAGCAAGCGCTGGAGGACTTAAGCGCCAAACAAGAGAAAGTTAATAAGCTTGCTAAGCATCTTGCCAGCATTATGGGTACCCAGGATATTGTTTCTTGAGCTCTTGTGAAGTGGTTTCAGTTCTGGACTTGTTTTCTTGCGGCGTTTATATGTTGTTGTGTTCCCTATATTTGCACTGGTGGCGAACTTTGATGCCCAGTGGATGTAATATGTGTAATAGCTGTGATAGCCTAGTGTAAGTTGCTTGCTTATTTATTTCCTTGTTGTCTTGTTTATTTGTTTGCTTGTAGTCAGCGCAGTTCTTTTTCTGCGGTTTGCTAGTGGCTGCAATAACCTATTTTTTAAAACTAGGCCACAATAACCATGGGCTAATATTTACTGTAGTGACATTGGGCCTCCTACGGGCCGTAGAAACAATGGGCCTTCTACCTGCCGTATAAACAGTGGGCCTTCTACCTGCCGTAGAAACAGTGGGCCTTCTACGGGCCGTAGAAACAATGGGCCTTCTACGGGCCGTATAATCAATGGGCCTTCTATGGGACGTATCATCAATGGGCCTTATACGGGCCGTATGATCGATTGGCCAAACATGGGCCAAAACAAACCGCATTCTGGCCGTAAACGGGCTAGAGTTGGAATCGTCCGTTC
This sequence comes from Triticum dicoccoides, assembly GCF_002162155.2. Lineage (NCBI taxonomy): Eukaryota > Viridiplantae > Streptophyta > Magnoliopsida > Poales > Poaceae > Triticum > Triticum dicoccoides. Next base: position 686,990,143 of record NC_041392.1, on the reverse strand, counting down.
ATGGGCCAACCATAACGGGCCATCGTTAATAGGCCGTATTTGATGACGCTATGAAAACGGCCCAACGTATTAACGGACCACAAATGGGCCGACTGTAACCACGGGCTGAATTTGGCCCACAAGCAGAAAATGACAGTAACAGGCCGTAAGTAAACGAATGCTGGAAATGAGCCCAAGAATAAATGGGCTCTGAGAAGGCCGAAAGATAACATGGGCTGGAGATGGCCCAACGGAATAACGGGCCATTAATGGGTATAAAGTGATACACTGTTCATTACGGGCCAATTTCACCACGGGCCGTTAATGGGTGTAAAGTGATACACTGTTCATTACGGGCTAGTTTCACCACGGGCCGTTAATAGGCCAAGAGTTACATAGGGCCTCATATGGGCCGAAAGACATCATGGGCCATACATGGGCCAGAAGTGAAAACGGGCTGGAATCATATTGGATGGCCCAGATGACGCTACTGGGCCTAATTCGGGTAGGGCGTAACGGGCCTTGGGTTAGCGGGCTATAAATGGGCTATATGTGAACAGGCCGTTAATAGGCTTTCCATGGGCCGGCCCGCCACCTTTTGACCAAGTCAAACGGGCCGGCCTTTTCACAGGAATGGGCCTCTGTTGGGCCGTGCCACGTATCAACGTATCATAGGCGCCTTCTGTCCAATGAGTGGATGACATCTGTCCCGACGATGAGCCGACACGTGTTCCCTCCAGCCAATGATGATTTTACACGTGGAAAATCCCCATTGGTCGGGGCTGTTAACGGGTTATGGATCCAAAACCCGACCCGATAGCTCAACGGCGTTCCGTTACTGTGGATGCCACGTGTCGGTCACCCTTGACCAAAGCACTTCTGTGACATGTGATTTATTGTCATGGAAGTGGATGCTTCCGTGATGATAATTTTGGTAATGTCATGGAACACTTCTACGACAGCACAGGTATGACTATCTTGATTCTGTCATATATTTTTCATGGATATACATGCATGAAAAAAAATGTGACCTACTGTGACAAACACGTATCATCACGGAAGTGTATTTTTTGTAGTTTCGGGATTTAGGGGAGAGAGAGAGGGGCTGCCTAGGGTAGGCCGCGCACCTGATACGTCTCCAACGTATCTATAATTTTTGATTGCTCCATGCTATATTATCTACTGTTTTGGACATTATTGGGCTTTATTATCCACTTTTATATTATTTTTGGGACTAACCTATTAACCGGAGGCCCAGCCCAGAATTGTTGTTTTTTTTGCCTGTTTTAGGGTTTCGAAGAAAAGGAATATCAAACAGAGTCCAAACGGAATGAAACCTTAGGGAACGTGATTTTCTCAACGAACAAGACCAGGGAGACTTGGACCCTACGTCAAGAAAGAAAAGAGGAGGCCACGAGGTAGGGGGCGCGCCTACGCCCCCTCCCCCCCAGGCGCGCCCTCCACCCTCGTGGGTCCCCTGTTGCTCCACCGACGTACTCCTTCCTCCTATATATACCTATGTACCCCCAAAAGATTAGATACGAGCCAAAACCCTAATTCCATTGCCGCAACTTTCTGTATCCACGAGATCCCATCTTAGGGCATGTTCCGGAGCTCCGCCAGAGGGTGCATCGATCACGGAGGGCTTCTACATCAACACCATAACCCCTCCGATGAAGTGTGAGTAGTTTACCTCAGACCTACGGGTCCATAGTTAGTAGCTATATGCCTTCTTCTCTCTTTTTGGATCTCAATACAATGTTCTCACCCTCTCTTGTGGAGATCTATTCGATGTAATCTTCTTTTTGCGGTGTGTTTGTTGAGACCGATGAATTGTGGGTTTATGATCAAGTCTATCTATGAATAATATTTGAATCTTCTCTGAATTCTTTTATGTATGATTGGTTATGTTTGCAAGTCTCTTCGAATTATCAGTTTGGTTTGGCCTACTAGATTGATCTTTCTTGCAATGGGAGAAGTGCTTAGCTTTGGGTTCAATCTTGCGGTGTCCTTTCCCAGTGACAGTAGGGGAAGCAAGGCACGTATTGTATTGTTGCCATCGAGGATAACAAGATGGGGTTTTCTTCATATTGGATGAGTCTATCCCTCTACATCATGTCATCTTGCTTAAGGCGTTACTCTGTTTTTAACTTAATATTCTAGATGCATGCTGGATAGCGGTCGATGAGTGGAGTAATAGTAGTAGATGCAGGCAGGAGTCGGTCTACTTGTCTCGGACATGATGCCTATATACATGATCATACTTAGATATTCCAATAACTATGCTCAATTCTGTCAATTGCTCAACAGTAATTTGTTCACGCACCGTAGAATACTTATGCTCTTGAGAGAAGCCACTAGTGAAACCTATGGCCCCCGGGTCTACCTTCATCATATTAATCTCCTACTACTTAGTTATTTCCTTTGCTATTACTTTACCTTTATTTTACTTTGCATCTTTATCATAAAAATACCAAAAAATATTATCTTATCATATCTATCAGATCTCACTCTCGTAAGTGGCCTTATAGGGATTGACAACCCCTATTTTGCGTTGGTTGCGAGGATTTATTTGTTTTGTGCAGGTACGAGGGACTCGCGCGTAGCCTCCTACTGGATTGATACCTTGGTTCTCAAAAACTGAGGGAAATACTTACGCTACTTTGCTGCATCATCCCTTCCTCTTCGGGGAAAACCAACCAGTGCTCAAGAGGTAGTAAGAAGGATTTCTGGTGCCGTTGCCGGGGAAGTCTACGCAAAAGTCAACATACCAAGTACCCATCACATACGCTTATCTCCCGCATTACATTATTTGTCATTTGTCTCTCGTTTTCCTCTCCCCCCACTTCACCCTTGCCGTTTTATTCGCCCTCTCTCTCTATCCTCCCTCTCTTTCTCTATTTGCCTCCTTTTGCCCGCTTGCTTTTTGTTTGCTTGTGTGTTAGTTTACTTGCTAGTCATGATGGCTCAAGATAATACTAAATTGTGTGACTTCACCAATACCAACAACAATGATTTTATTAGCACTCCGATTGCTCCTCTTACCGATGCTGAATCTTGTGAAATTAATACTGCTTTGCTGAATCATGTCATGAAAGATCCGTTTTCCGGCCTTCCTAGTGAAGATGCCGCTACCCATCTAAATAGCTTCATTGATTTGTGTGATATGCAAAAGAAGAAAGATGTGGATAATGATATTGTTAAATTGAAGCTATTTCCTTTTTCGCTTAGAGATCCTGCTAAAGCTTGGTTTTCGTCTTTGCCTAAAAATAGTATTGATTCATGGAACAAGTGCAAAGATGTTTTTATCTCTAAGTATTTTCCTCCCGCTAAGATCATCTCTCTTAGAAACGATATTATGAATTTTAAGAAACTTGATCATGAACATGTTACACAAGCTTGGGAGAGAATGAAATTAATGATATGTAATTGCCCTACTCATGGTTTAAATTTGTGGATGATTGTTCAGAATTTTTATGCCGGATTGAATTTTGCTTCTAGAAATCTTTTAGATTCAGCCGCAGGAGGCACTTTCATGGAAATCACTTTAGGAGAAGCTACTAAACTCCTAGATAATATTATGGTTACTTATTCTCAATGGCATACTAAAAGATCTACTAATAAAAAGGTGGATGTGATAGAAGAAATTAATGTTTGAGTGGAAAGATTGATGAACTTATGAAATTATTTTCTAATAAGAGTATTTCTTCTGATCCTAATGATATACCCTTGTCTACTTTGATTGAGAATAATAATGAATCTATGGATGTGAATTTTGTTGGTAGGAACAATTTTGGTAACAACGCATATAGAGGAAATTTCAACCCTAAGCCTTATCCTAGTAATCCCTCTAATTATTATGGTAATTCCTAAAACAATTCTTATGGAAATTATAATGATATTCCCTCTGATTTTGAATCTAATATTAAAGAATTTATTACTTCACAAAAGAATTTTAATGCTATGATTGAAGAAAAATTACTTAAGATTGATGATTTGGCTAGGAACGTTGATAGAATTTCTCTTGATGTTGATTCTTTGAAACTTAGATTTATTCCACCAAAGCATGATATCAATGAGTCTCTCAAAGCCATGAGAATTTCCATTGATGAGTGCAAAGATAGAACAGCTAGGATGCGTGCTAAGAAATATGCCTTTATAAGAGCGTGTTCTTCTAGTTCCTATGAAAATAAAGATGAAGATCTAAAAGTTATTGATATGTCCCCTATTAAATATTTGTTTTACAATATGAATCTTGATAATGATGGGACTGAATATGATCCACCTTTACCTAGAAGGCGTTCCAAGAATTCGGAATTTGTTGATCTTGATGCTATATTTGATAAAAGTGGGATTGAAGAAATTAAAACCCTAGATGTTGCTAAAACCACTTTTATGGATTTCCAGGAATTTAACTATGAAAATTGCTCTTTGATTGATTGTATTTCCTTGTTGCAATCCGTGCTAAATTCTCCTCACGCTTATAGTCAAAATAAAGCGTTTACTAAACATATCGTTGATGCCTTGATGCAATCTTATGAAGAAAAACTTGAATTGGAAGTTTCTATCCCTAGAAAGCTTTATGATGAGTGGGAACCAACTATTAAAATTAAAATGAAAGATCATGAATGCTATGCTTTATGTGATTTGGGTGCTAGTGTTTCCACGATTCCAAAGACTTTGTATAATTTGTTAGGTTTCCGTGATTTTGATGATTGCTCTCTAAACTTGCACCTTGCGGATTCCACTATTAATAAACCTATGGGAAGAATTAATGATGTTCTTATTGTTGCTAATAGGAATTATGTGCCCGTAGATTTTATTGTTCTTGACATAGATTGCAATCCTTCATGTCCTATTATTCTTGGTAGACCTTTCCTTAGAACGATTGGTGCAATTACTGATATGAAGGAAGGAAATATTAGATTCCAATTTCCATTAAGGAAAGGCATGGACTTTCCTAGAAATAAAATTAAATTACCTTATGAATCTATTATGAGATCCACTTATGGATTGCCTACCAAAGAAGGCAATACCTATATCTATCCTTGCTTGTTATGCCTAGCTAGGGGCGTTAAACGATAGCGCTTGTTGGGAGGCAACCCAATTTTTTTTATTATTTCTTTTTGATCCTGTTTAGTAATAAATAATTTATCTAGACTCTGTTTTGGTTGTGTTTTTTGTGTTTAATTAGTGTTTGTGCCAAGTAGAACCGTTGGGAAGACTTGGGGAAAGTCTTCTTACACTTGCTGTAAAAACAGAAACTTTAGCGCTCACGAGAACTGCTGTCATTTTTATTTGGAAAGTGATATTTAGTTAATTATTTTTGAAGATAATTAATAGATAAATTAATCGCTTCCAGAAAATTATTTTAGAATTTTTGGGGTTCCAGATCTTGCGCTAGCTACAGATTACTACAGACTGTTCTGTTTTTGACAGATTCTGTTTTTCGTGTGTTGTTTGCTTATTTTGATGAATCTATGGCTAGTAAAGTAGTTTATAAACCATAGAGAAGTTGGAATACAGTAGGTATAACACCAATATAAATAAAGAATGAGTTCATTGCAGTACCTTGAAGTGGTGTTTTATTTTCTTTCACTAACGGAGCTCACGAGATTTTCTACTTTAAGTTTTGTGTTGTGAAGTTTTCAAGTTTTGGGTAAAGATTTGATGGATTATGGACAAGGAGTGGCAAGAGCCTAAGCTTGGGGATGCCCATGGAACCCCCAAGATAATCTAAGGACACCTAAAAGCCAAAGCTTGGGGATGCCCCGGAAGGCAGCCCCTCTTTCATCTACTTCTATCGGTAACTTTACTTGGAGCTATATTTTTATTCGCCACATGATATGTGTTTTGCTTGGAGCGTCTTGTATTATTTGAGTCTTTGCTTTTTAGTTTACCACAATCATCCTTGCTGTACACACCTATTGAGAGAGCCATACATGATTTGGAATTTGTTAGAATACTCTATGTGCTTCGCTTATATCTTTTGAGTTATATAATTTTGCTCTAGTACTTCACTTATATCTTTTAGAGCACGGTGGTGGATATGTTTTATAGAAACTATTGATCTCTCATGCTTCACTTAGATTATTTTGAGAATCTTAAATAGCATGGTAATTTGCTTAAAATCCTAATATGCTTGGTATATAAGATTAATAATAAAACTTTCTTATGAGTGTGTTGAATACTATGATAAGTTTGATACTTGAGAATTGTTTTGAGATATGGAGATGGTGATATTAAAGTCGTGCTAGTTGAGTAGTTGTGAATTTGAGAAATACTTATGTTGAATTTTGTAATTCCCGTAGCATGCACGTATGGTGAACCGTTATGTGATGAAGTCGGAGCATGATTTATTTATTTATTGTCTATCTTATGAGTGGCGGTCGGGGACGAATGGTCTTTTCCTACCAATCTATCCCATAGGAGCATGCGTGTAATACTTTGCTTTGATAACTTGTAGATTTTTTCAATAAGTATATGAGTTCTTTATGACTAACGTTGAGTCCATGGATTATACGCACTCTCTCCCTTCCACCTTTGCTAGCCTCTCTAATACCGCGCACCTTTCGCCGGTATCATACACCCACCATATACCTTCCTCAAAACAGCCACCATACCTACCTATTATGGCATTTCCATAGCCATTCCGAGATATATTGCCATGCAACTTTCCACCATTCCGTTTATTATGACACACTCCATCATTGTCATATTGCTTAGCATGATCATGTAGTTGGCATCGTATTTGTGGCAAAGCCACCATTCATAATTCTTTCATACATGTCACTCATGCATCATTGCATATCCCCGTACACCACCGGAGGCATTCACATAGAGTCATATTTTTTCTAAGTATCGAGTTGTAATTGTTGAGTAGTAAGAAAAATAAAAGTGTGATGATCATCATTATTAGAGCATTGTCCCAGTGAGAAAGGATGATGGAGACTATGATTCCCCCACAAGTCAGGATGAGACTCTGGACGAAAAATAAATAAAAGAGGCCAAAGAAGCCCAAATAAAAAAGAGAGAAAGAAAAGAGGCCATAAAAAAGGAGAAAAGGCCCAAAAATGAGATAAAAAGAGAGAAGGGACAATGTTACTATCCTTTTACCACACTTGTGCTTCAAAGTAGCACCATGATCTTCATAGTAGAGAGTCTCTCATGTTATCACTTTCATATACTAGTGGGAATCTTTCATTATAGAACTTGGCTTGTATATTCCAGTGATGGGCTTCCTCAAATTGCCCTAGGTTTTCATGAGCAAGCAAGTTGGATGCACACCCACTTAGTTCTTTTTGAGCTTTCATATACTTATAGCTCTAGTGCATCCGTTGCATGGCAATCCCTACTCACTCACATTGATATCTATTGATGGGCATCTCCATAGCCCGTTGATACGCCTAGTTGATGTGAGACTATCTTCTCCCTTTTTGTCTTCTCCACAACCACCACTCTATTCCACCTATGGTGCTATATCCATGGCTCGCGCTCATGTATTGCGTGAAGATTGAAAAAGTTTTGAGAATGCCAAAAGTATGAAACAATTGCTTGGCTTGTCATCGGGGTTGTGCATGATTTAAATATTTTATGTGGTGAAGATAGAGCATAACCAGACTATATGATTTTGTAGGGATAACTTTCTTTAGCCATGTTATTTTGAGAAGACATAATTGCTTTGTTAGTATTCTTGAAGTATTATTATTTTCATGTCAATATGAACTTTTGTCTTTAATCTTTTGGATCTGAATATTCATACCACAATTAAGAAGAATTACATTAAAATTATGCCAAGTAGCACTCCGCATCAAAAATTGTGTTTTTATCATTTACCTACTCGAGGACGAGCAGGAATTAAGCTTGGGGATGCTTGATACATATCCAACGTATCTATAATTTTTGATTGCTCCATGCTATATTATCTACTATTCTGGACATTATTGGGCTTTATTATCCACTTTTATATTATTTTTGGGACTAACCTATTAATCGGAGGCCCAACCCAGAATTGTTGTTTTTTGCCTGTTTTAGGGTTTCGAAGAAAAGGAATATCAAACGGAGTCCAAACGGAATGAAACCTTCGGGAACGTGATTTTCTCAACGAACAAGACCAGGGAGACTTGGACCCTACGTCAAGAAAGAAAAGAGGAGGCCACGAGGTAGGGGGCGCGCCTACCCCTCCCCCCCAGGCGCGCCCTCCACCCTCGTGGGCCCCCTGTTGCTCCACCAACGTACTCCTTCCTCCTATATATACCTACGTACCCCCAAACGATCAGATACGGAGCCGAAACCCTAATTCCACCGCAGCAACTTTATGTATCCACGAGATCCCATCTTGGGGCCTGTTCCGGAGCTCTGCCGGAGGGGGCATCAATCGCGGAGGGCTTCTACATCAACACCATAGCCCCTCCGATGAAGTGTGAGTAGTTTACCTCAGACCTACGGGTCCATAGTTAGTAGCTAGATGGCTTCTTCTCTTTTTTGGATCTCAATACCATGTTCTCCCCCTCTCTTGTGGAGATCTATTCGATGTAATCTTCTTTTTGCGGTGTGTTTGTTGAGATCGATGAATTGTGGGTTTATGATCAAGTCTATCTATGAATAATATTTGAATCTTCTTTGAATTCTTTTATGTATGATTGGTTATCTTTGCAAGTCTCTTCGAACTATCAGTTTGGTTTGGCCTACTAGATTGATCTTTCTTGCAATGGGAGAAGTGCTTAGCTTTGGGTTTAATCTTGCGGTGTCCTTTCCCAGTGACAGTAGGGGCAGCAAGGCACGTATTGTATTGTTGCCATCAAGGATAACAAGATGGGGTTTTCTTCATATTGCATGAGTCTATCCCTCTACATCATGTCATCTTGCTTAAGGTGTTACTCTGTTTTACTTAATACTCTAGATGCATGCTGGATAGCGGTCGATGAGTGGAGTAATAGTACTAGATGCAGGCAGGAGTCGGTCTATTTGTCTCGGACGTGATGCCTATATACATGATCATACCTAGATATTCTCATAACTATGCTCAATTCTGTCAATTGCTCAACAGTAATTTGTTCACCCACCGTAGAATACTTATGCTCTTGAGAGAAGCCACTAGTGAAACCTATGGCCCCCGGGTCTATCTTCATCATATTAATCTCCTACTACTTAGTAATTTCCTTTGCTATTACTTTGCCTTTATTTTACTTTGCATCTTTATCATAAAAATACCAAAAAATATTATCTTATCATATCTATCAGATCTCACTCTCGTAAGTGGCCTTATAGGGATTGACAACCCCTATTTTGCGTTGGTTGCGAGGATTTATTTGTTTTGTGCAGGTACGAGAGACTCGCGCGTAGCCTCCTACTGGATTGATACCTTGGTTCTCAAAAACTGAGGGAAGTACTTACGCTACTTTGCTGCATCATCCCTTCCTCTTCGGGGAAAACCAACGCAGTGCTCAAGAGGTAGCAGCGCCCCCCCCCCCACGGCCTAGTCCGAATTGGACTAAGGGGAGGGGCGGCGCCCCTCCTTCCTTCTCTTCTCTCTTCCCCTTCCTTTTCTCCTACTCCTACTACTTGGAAGGGGGGGATCCTACTCCTGGTGGGAGTAGGACTCCGCAGAGCATGCCATAGTAGAGGGCCGGCCCTCCCCCTCCTCCACTCCTTTATATAAGGGGGAGGGGGCACCCCATAGACACACAAGTGGATTAGTTAATCTTTTAGCCGTGTGCGGTGCCCCCCTCCACCATAATCCACCTTGGTCATATCGTAGCGGTGCTTAGGCGAAGCCCTGCGTCAGTAGCATCATCATCACCGTCATCACGCCATCGTGCTGAAGGAGCTCTTCCTTGAAGCTCTGCTGGATCGGAGTTCATGGGATGTCACCGAGTTGAACGTGTGCTGAACTCGGAGGTGCCGTACGTTCGGTACTTGGATCAGTCGGATCGTGAAGATGTATGACTACAACAACCGCATTCTCATAACGCTTCCGCTTACGGTCTATGAGGGTATGTGGACGACACTCTCCCCTCTCGTTGCTATGCATCATCATGATCTTGCATGTGCGTAGTAATTTTTTTGAAATTACTACGTTCCCCAACATAAAGTTCGGTTACGATGTTCGGACACACCATTACGTTGTGGTGTTCCAGGTGGCTTGAGTTGCGAAACTATTCCGCATTGTTTCAAATGAAGACCAAACTCATAACTCCAATATTCACCTCCACGATCAGATCATAGAAACTTAATTTTCTTGTTACGATGATTTTCCACTTCACTCTGAAATTCTTTGAACTTTTCAAATGTTTCAGACTTATGTTTCATCAAGTAGATATACCCATATTTGCTCAAATCATCTGTGGAGGTGAGAAAATAACGATATCCTCCGTGAGCCTCAATGTTCATTGGACCACATACATCAGTATGTATGATTTCCAATAACTATGTTGCTCGCTCCGTTGTTCCGGAGAACGAAGTTTTAGTCATCTTGCCCATGAGGCATGGTTCGCAAGTACCATGTGATTCATAATCAAGTGATTCTAGAAGTCCATCAGAATGGAGTTTCTTCATGTGCTTTACATCAATATGACCCAAACGGCAGTGCCACAAATAAGTTGCACTATCATTATCAACTCTGCATCTTTTGGCTTCAATACTATGAATATGTGTATCACTACTATCAAGATTTAGTAAAAATAGACCACTCATCAAGGGTGCATGACCATAAAAGATATTACTCATATAAATAGAACAACCATTATTCTCTGATTTAAATGAATAACCGTCTCGCATCAAACAAGATCCAGATATAATGTTCATTCTCAACGCTGGCACCAAATAACAATTATTTAGGTCCAAAACTAATCCCGGAGGTAGATGTAGAGGTAGCGTGCCGACGGCGATCACATCGACTTTGGAACCATTTCCCACGCGCATCATCACCTCATCCTTAGCCAATCTTTGCTTAATCTGTAGCCCCTGTTTTGAGTTGCAAATATTAGCAACAGAACCAGTATCAAATACCCAGGCGCTACTGCGAGCATTAGTAAGGTACACATCAATAACATGTATATCAAATATACCTTTCACTTTTCCATCCTTCTTCTCTGCCAAATACTTGGGGCAGTTCCCCTTCCAGTGACCAGTCCCTTTGCAGTACAAGCACTCAGTTTCAGGCTTAGGTCCAGACTTGGGTTTCTTCACTTGAGCAGCAACTGGCTTGATGTTCTTCTTGAAGTTCCCCTTCTTCCCTTTACCCTTTTTCTTGAAACTAGTGGTCTTGTTGACCATCAACACTTGATACTCCTTCTTGATTTCTACCTCCGCAGCCTTTAGCATTGCGAAGAGCTCGGGAATAGTCTTATCCATCCCTTGCATATTATAGTTCATCACGAAGGTCTTGTAGCTTGGTGGCAGTGATTGAAGTGTTGGGGAACGTAGTAATTTCAAAAAAAAATCTCACGCACACACATGATCATGGTGATGCATAGCAACGAGAGGGGAGAGTGTTGTCAACGTACCCTCGTAGACCATAAGCAGAAGCGTTATGACAATGCGGTTGATGTTGTTGTACGTCTTCATGATCGACCGATCCTAGTACCGAAAGTACGACACCTCCGTGATCTGCACACTTCAGCTCGGTGACGTCCCACGAACTCACGATCCAGCAGAGTGTCGAGGGAGAGCTTTGTCAGCACAAGGGCGTGATGACGGTGATGATGATGCTACAGGAACAGGGCTTCGCCTAAGCACCTCTACGATATGAACAAGGTGGATTATGGTGGAGGGGGGCACCGCACACGGCTGGAAACAATCAACTTGTGTGTCCTAGGGTACCCCCTGCCCCCATATATAAAGGATCAAGGGGGGAGGATGGCCGTCCCTAGTGGCGCGTCAAGGGAGGAGGAATCCTCCTCCTAGTAGGAGTAGGATTCCTCCTTTCCTAGTCCTACTAGGAGAAGGGGAAGGAAGGAAGGGAGAGGAAGAGGAGAAGGAAGGGGGGGCGCCCCCCTCCCTAGTCCAATTCGGACTCACTATAGGGAGGGGGCACGGCTGCTCCTTGTGGGCTGCCTCCCCTCTTCCCTATGGCCCATGAAGGCCCAACTTTCCCCAGGGGGTTCCGGTAACCCTCCGGCACTCCGGTTTTTTCCCGAATCATCCGGGACACTTCCGGTGTCCAAATATAGCCGTCCAATATATCAATCTTTATGTCTCGACCATTTCGAGACTCCTCGTCATGTCCGTGATCATATCTAGGACCTCGAACTACCTTCGGTACATCAAAACACATAAACTCATAATACCGATCGTCATTGAACGTTAAGCGTGCGGACCCTACGGGTTCGAGAACTATGTGGACATGACCGAGACGCGTCTCCGGTTAAATACCAATAGTGGAACCTGGATGTTCATATTGGCTCCCACACATTCTACGAAGGTCTTTATCGGTCAAACCGCATAACAACATACGTTGTTCCCTTTGTCATTGGTATGTTACTTGCCCGAGATTCGATCATCGGTATCCCAATACCTAGTTCAATATCGTTACCAGCAAGTCTCTTTACTTGTTCTGTAATGCATCATCTGGCAACTAACTCATTAGTCACATTGCTTGCAAGGCTTATAGTGATGTGCATTACCAAGAGGGCCCAGAGATACCTCTCCGATACTCGGAGTGACAAATCCTAATCTCGATCTATGCCAACTCAACAAACACCATCGGAGACACCTGTAGAGCATCTTTATAGTCACCAAGTTATGTTGTGACGTTTGATAGCACACAAAGTGTTCCTCCGGTATTCGGAAGTTGCATGATCTCATAGTCGTAGGAACATGTATAAGTTATGGAGAAAGCAATAGCAGCAAAACTAACAATCATCGTGCTAAGCTAACAGATGGGTCAAGTCAATCACATCATTCTCTAATGATGTGATCCCATTAATCAAATGACAACTCATGTCTATGACCAGGAAACATAACCATCATTGATTCAACGAGCTAGTCAAGTAGAGGCATACTGGTGACACTCTGTTTGTCTATGTATTCAGACATGTACTAAGTTTCCGGTTAATACAATTCTAGCATGAATAATAAACATTTTATCAAGATATAAGGAAATATAAATAACAACTTTATTATTGCCTCTAGGGCATATTTCCTTCATGAAGAACTCTGTCAATGACACTAGCACCAGGAAGATTAACTCCCAGCTGAGTCAAGTGGTTGTGGTACCCATACATTCTAAGTATATGTTCAGTGACAGAACTATTCTCCTTGATTTTGCAGCTATAGAACTTATTGGGGACTTCATATCTCTCAATCCAGGCATTTGCTTGAAATATTAACTTCAACTCCTGGAACATCTCATATGCTCCATGACGTTCAAAGCGTCGTTGAAGTCCTGGTTCTAAGCCGTAAAGCATGGCACACTGAACTATCGAGTAGTCATCAGCTTTGCTCTACCAGGTGTTCACAACATCTGGCGTTGCTCCTGCAGCGGGTTTGTCACCTAGTGGTGATTACAGGACGTAATTCTTCTGTGCAGCAATGAGGATAATCTTGAAGTTACGTACCCAGTCCGTGTAGTTGCTACCATCATCTTTCAACTTAGCTTTCTCTAGGAACGCATTAAAATTCAACAGAACAACATCACGGGCCATCTATCTACAACATAGACATGCAAAATACTATCAGGTACTAAGTTTGTGATAAATTAAAGTTCAATTAATCAAATTACTTAAGAAATCCCACTTAGATAGACATCTCTAATCATCTAAGTGATCACATGATCCATATCAACTAAACCATGTCCGATCATCATGTGAGATGGAGTAGTTTTCAATGGTGAACATCACTATGTTGATCATATCTACTATATGATTTACTCTCGACCTTTCGGTCTTAGTGTTCCGAGGCCATATTTGCATATGCTAGGCCCGTCAAGTTTAACCCGAGTATTCTGCGTGTGCAAAACTGGCTTGCACCCGTTGTATGTGAGCGTAGAGCTTATCACACCCCATCATCACGTGGTGTCTCGGCACGACAAACTGTAGCAACGGTGCATACTCAGGGAGAACACTTGTACCTTGAAATTTAGTGAGAGGTCATCTTATAATGCTACCGCCGAACTAAGAAAAATAAGATGCATAAAGGATAAACATCACATGCAATCAATATAAGTGATATGATATGACCATCATCATCTTGTGCCTTTGATCTCCCTCTCCAAAGCACCGTCATGATCACCATCGTCACCGGCTTGACACCTTGATCTCCATCGAAGCCTCATTGTCGTCTCGCCAACTATTGCTACTACGACTATCGCTACCGCTTAGTGATAAAGTAAAGCAATTACATGGCGATTGCATTTCATACAATAAAGTGACAACCATATGGCTACAGCCAGTTACCGATAATTCTGTTACAAAACATGATCATCTCATACAATAAAATTTAGCATCATGTCTTGACCATATCACATCACAACATGCCCTGCAAAAACAAGTTAGACATCCTCTACTTTGTTGTTGCAAGTTTTACATGGCTGCTACGGGTTGAGCAAGAACTGTTCTTACCTACGCATCAAAAACCACAACGCGGTATAGTGATTGCTTTTTGATCTTCATAAAGAACCCTGTTCATTGAATCCGATTCAACTAAAGTTGGAGAAACTGACACCCAACAGCCACCTGTGTGCGAAGATCGTCGGTAGATCCAGTCTCGCGTAAGCGTACGCGTAATGTCGGTCTGAGCCGCTTCATCCAACAATACCGCTGAATCAAGAATCAACTAGTGACGGCAAGCAATATGTATATACCGACGCCCACAACTCCTTTGTGTTCTACTCGTGCATATAACATCTACACATAGACCTGGCTCGGATGCCACTGTTGGGGAACACAGTAATTTAAAAAAAAATCCTACGCACACGCAAGATCTATCTAGGTGATGCATAACAACGAGAGGGCAGAGTGCTGCCCACGTACCCTCCTAGATCGTAAGCGGAAGCGTTATGACAACATGGTTGATGTAGTCGAACGTCTTCACGATCCAACCGACCCTAGCACCGAAAGTACGGCACCTCCGCGATCTGCACACGTTCAGCTTGGTGACGTCGCACGAACTCTTGATCCAGCTGAGTGTCGAGGGAGAGCTTCGTCAGCATGATGGTGTGATGACGATGATGATGAAGCTACTGGCGCAGGGCTTCGCCTAAGTACTACGAAGATATGACCGAGGTGGATTATGGTGGAGGGGGCATCGCACACGGCTAAAAGCAATCAACTTGTGTGTCCTAGGGTGCCCCTGCCCCCGTATATAAAGGAGCAAGGGGGGAGGCCGACCGGCTCTAGGGGCGCGCCAAGGGAGGAGGAATCCTCCTCCTAGTAGGAGTAGGATTCCTCCTTTCCTAGTCCTACTAGGAGAAGGGGAAAGAGGAAGAGGAGAGGAAGATGAGAAGGAAAGGGTGGGGGCTCCCCCTCCATCGTCCAATTCGGACTCCCTATAGGGAGGGGGCATGCCTGCCCCTTGTGGGCTGCCTCCCTTCTTCCCTATGGTCCATGTAGGCCCAATCTTTCCCCGGGGGGTTTCGGTAACCCTCCGGCACTCCGGTTTTCTCCGAAATCACATGGAACACTTCCGGTGTCCGAATATAGTCGTCCAATATATCAAACTTCATGTCTCGACCATTTCGAGACTCCTCGTCATGTTCGTGATCATAT
Source organism: Triticum dicoccoides (assembly GCF_002162155.2). Classification (NCBI taxonomy): domain Eukaryota; kingdom Viridiplantae; phylum Streptophyta; class Magnoliopsida; order Poales; family Poaceae; genus Triticum; species Triticum dicoccoides. The sequence goes on along the minus strand of NC_041392.1, from coordinate 686,974,457 downwards.
CTGGAACTCCGAACTACCTTTGGTACATCAAAACACATAAACTCATAATATCGATCGTCACCGAACGTTAAGCGTGCGGACCCTACGGGTTAGGGAACTATGTAGACATAACCGAGACACATCTCCGGTCAATAACCAATAGCGGAACCTGGATGTTCATATTGGCTCCCACATATTCTACGAATATCTTTATCGGTCAAACCGCATAACAACATACGTTGTTCCCTTTGTCATCGGTATGTTACTTGCCCGAGATTCGATCGTCGGTATCTCAATACCTAGTTCAATCTTGTTACCGGCAAGTCTCTTTACTCGTTCCATAATGCATCATCCCTCAACTAACTCATTAGTCACATTGCTTTCAAGGCTTATAGTGATGTGTATTACCGAGAGGGCCCAGAGATACCTCTCCGATACTCGGAGTGACAAATCCTAATCTCGATCTATGCCAACTCAACAAACACCATCAGAGACACCTGTAGAGCATCTTTATAGTCACCTAGTTACGTTGTGACGTTTGATAGCACACTAAGTGTTCCTCCGGTATTCGGGAGTTGCATGATCTCATAGTCATAGGAACATGTACAAGTTATGGAGAAAGCAATAGCAACAAACTAAACGATCATCGTGCTAAGCTAACGGATGGGTCAAGTCAATCACATCATTCTCTAATGATGTGATCCCGTTAATCAAATGACAACTCATGTCTATGGTCAGGAAACATAACCATCATTGATTCAACGAGCTAGTCAAGTAGAGGCATACTAGTGACACTCTGTTTGTCTATGTATTCACACATGTACTAAGTTTCTGGTTAATACAATTCTAGCATGAATAATAAACATTTATCTTGATATAAGGAAATATAAATAACAACTTTATTATTGCCTCTAGGGCATATTTCCTTCAAGAGAGACGCACCTGCATGGTTGAGCAGCGCTATCAAGGTCTAGACTCGTAGATCAGATCAGAACCACGACAACCAACAGAGGGGGCAACCTCTAGCCGGTTGGAGCGCGAGGAAGTTGAGCCTGGGATCAAGGCAACGAAGGTTTGACCGCCGCTGTTTGTCCTTCTGCCGCTTGTGCGAGCTCATGGAGCCCAGCTGCTGTCGCCGGGGAAGTTGCTTACCCTCTGCATGTCCCTACCTCCCGCGAGAGAGGACGGAGATGAGGGTGTCGAGGGTAGGATGGAGGCGATGAGTGGGGAGAAGGGGATGTGGCGGCATGGGAGAGGTATGGAGGGAGCGGGATGAGACGTGGTAGGGACGTGAGCTTAGGACGAGAAGGGTTTGCAGCTAGGGTTTGACCATGTTCTGTAGCTCGAGCGCGGCACGCCGGGGGAGGGGGCTGAAATCCTTCCCAGACACGGGCATAGTGCACCCAGCCAATGAGCACGCGATACGATCCCACCCGTCATTGCCCAGGAAAAACGATCGCGAGGTGGATTATGGTGGAGGGGGGCATCGCACACGGCTAAAAGCAATCAACTTGTGTGCCCTAGGGTGCCCCTGCCCCTGTATATAAAGAAGCAAGGGGGTAGGCCGGCCGGCCCTAGGGGCGCGCCAAGGGAGTAGGAATCCTCCTCCTAGTAGGAGTAGGATTCCTCCTTTCCTAGTCCTACTAGGAGAAGGGGAAAGAGGGAAAGGAGATGAAGAGGAGAAGGAAAGGGGGGGTGCCCCCCTCCCTAGTCCAATTCGGACTCCCTATAGGGAGGGTCGCGGCTGCCCCTTGTGGGCCGCCTCCCCTCTTCCCTATGGCCCATGTAGGCCCAATCTTTCCCGGGGGGTTCCGGTAACCCTCCGGCACTTAGGTTTTCTCCGAAATCACCCGGAACACTTCCGGTGTCCGAATATAGTCGTCCAATATATCAATCTTTATGTCTTGACCATTTCGAGACTCCTCGTCATGTTCGTGATCATATCCGAGACTCTGAACTACCTTCGGTACATCAAAACACATAAACTCATAATACCGATCGTCACCGAACGTTAAGCGTGCGGACCCTATGGGTTCGAGAACTATGTAGACATGACCGAGACACATCTCCGGTCAATAACCAATAGAGGAACCTGGATGTTCATATTGGCTCCCACATATTCTACGAAGATCTTTATCGGTCAAACCGCATAACAACATACGTTGTTCCCTTTGTCATCGGTATGTTACTTGCCTGAGATTCGATCGTCGGTATATCAATACCTAGTTCAATCTTGTTACCAGCAAGTCTCTTTACTTGTTCCGTAATGCATTATCCTACAACTAACTCATTAGTCACATTGCTTGTAAGGCTTATAGTGATGTGTATTACCGAGAGGACCCAGAGATACCTCTCTGATACTCAGAGTGACAAATCCTAATCTCGATCTATGCCAACTCAACAAACACCATCGGAGACACCTGTAGAGCATCTTTATAGTCACCCAATCACGTTGTGGCGTTTGATAGCACACTAAGTGTTCCTCCGGTATTCAGAAGTTGCATGATCTCATAGTCATAGGAACACGTATAAGTTATGGAGAAAGCAATAGCAACAAACTAAACGATCATCGTGCTAAGCTAACGGATGGGTCAAGTCAATCACATCATTCTCTAATGATGTGATCCCGTTAATCAAATGACAACTCATGTCTATGGTCAGGAAACATAACCATCATTGATTCAACGAGCTAGTCAAGTAGAGGCATACTACTGACACTCTGTTTGTCTATGTATTCACACATGTACTAAGTTTCTGGTTAATACAATTCTAGTATGAATAATAAACATTTATCTTGATATAAGGAAATATAAATAACAACTTTATTATTGCCTCTAGGGCATATTTCCTTCAAGAGAGACGTGCCTACATGGTGGAGCAGTGCTATCAAGGTCTAGACTAGCAGATCAGATCAAAACCAGGACAACCAACACAGGGGGCAACCTCTAGCCGGTTGGAGCGTGAGGAAGTTGAGCCAGGGATCGAGGCAATGAAGGTTTGACCGCCGTTGTTCGTCCTTCTGTCGCCTGTGCAAGCTCATGGAGCCTAGCTGTTGTCGCCGGGGAAGTTGCTTACCCTCTACATGTCCCTACCTCCCGCGAGAGAGGATGGAGGTGAGGGTGTCGAGTTGAGGATGGAGGCGACGAGCGGGGAGAAGGGGAGGTGGCGGCATGGGAGAGGCGTGGAGGAAGCGGTAAAAGACATGGTAGGGACGCGAGCTCAAGATGAGAAGGGTTCGCAGCTAGGGTTTGACCTTGTTCTGTAGCTCGAGCGCGGCACGCCGGGGGAGGGGGGCTGAAATCCCTCCCAGACATGGGCATAGTCTACCCAGCCAATGAGCACGCGATAAGATCCCACCCGTCATTGCCCAGGAAAAACGACCATGAGGTGAAATCGGATTTGATAATGAGATGAAGATCTAACAATCCAAACACGCTAAATGGTTTATTCGATGGCCTGGAAAGGTTAGAATTCCATCAAAGCAATTGATCTTGTGTGTGCTAGTTAGATTTGTATCTGGTTGCTTCAGTTTAGCTACTCGTGCTAGATCAAACCAATCAATCCAGCAACAAGCAATAAGCTAGCTTCCCACTTCCCCTGCCCCGAAAATCGATTAGAATTGATTTTGTACCACCGCTTTCCCCAAAGAGTGCATCTGTAGGACCAAAAGCTGCTCGTCCATTGTCATGTCATCTCGCAGCGACTGTATCTGTAGTAGTTCTGATAGAACAAGCAAATAAATTATCATCAACATGAAATTACTTGGATAAAATCCATGAAAACGTCATAAGTAACAAATTGAATGGTAACCCACATAAAAAAGTAGGCCAATATACTTTGAAATGGACATCACTTTTTTCCTGAGTTCTTTCCGGAGTAAATTAAGGTAAGGTCTTTGGTCACCATTTACCTACCATTTTAGTCCGTTATACATGTAAAACCAATTAAGCAGCTCGAATTTAAAAGGAGTTCTTTAAGATGAAATCAACTTAGCAATTAGAATGAATCCATCATTCATTGGTCTCAAGTCCAAGGAACTACGAGCAAAACCTCCCATATCTAGACAAAGCATTGGTCATCTTTTGGAAGGAAATTTACACTTTCAGAAAATCTTTTAGGAGATGACATGTCAAGGCTCATAATTGACTATCACCAAGACTTCATGCATGACCTAAGAAATATAAGGCACATTTTTTCTCATGTCATCATGATCTTTTGCATACCAAGAATTAGTGGCAAGGAATCAATGAGTGAATCAACCTATCACGAGCAACACCCAATAACAATATTGGAAGAAAATGTGGGCACCTTCGGCCAGTGGAGCTACCTCAGTGCCTCCTTCATGCCTTTAGGGGATAATTGCCCAAAGAGCATGATGGAGAAGGAAGGGTCTCCATCCAGAGGAGAATGGGAGGCAGGATGGTGTGCCCTCAACCATGACTGCGGCCACCCCGGCCATGAGGTGGTCGAAGAGGGGATCAACGATGAGAGGCATTGATTGATCACGTGGGGCACTATAACCGTAACAATTAACTAGCATTAATTAACACTGGCATATATGAGCGAGTATCCACTGGTGGAGAGGTGGACTCAATGACTATCGAAGAGGACTTGATAGCCAATACTAGAACTAAACTGACCAATTACCTGCCGTATAGTCGTAGCTCCGGTCAGAAAATATCTTCCATGAGTGGCAAGTGTGGTGCACGGGGCTCTCTATGTGACGCCACCTCGGGTACCAATGGGTTGGTGACAGTCGGTGGCAAGGGAAAACTGCCCGCTCCTGGCCCCGATGGTGATGATGCATCTTGCACCCACAGTAGATCTGGCGGCTGCCACGACGACCTCCATGTACGTCGGTGACGTCGATGTAGGTGTCACAGAGGAGCAACTTTTCTCCATCTTCTGCCAGGTTATGCCAGTGGCGTCCCTCCGTATCTACCACGACGTTGCTGGCAGGTTGCATGGCTATGGCTACTTCAAGGTCCACTAGCAAAAGGACAATGAAATCTTATCTACCAGACACCAAAGTATAGCTAAAGTATTAAACCTCTATGATCATGCATACTAAATATAGCATATCAAACCCAAATGGGCAAGTAAAATTGACCAAGACACTGACCGTCCTCCTATGATGGAAATCGACATAGCCATAGCCACACGACCTGCAAGTAACTTTGTGGCAGATGCGGAGGGAAGCCCCAGGAGCGACCTGGCAGAAGATCGAGAAGAGATGCCCCTCCATGACACCTGCCTCTAGGTCATCCATGTATAGGGAGGCCCTCACTCTAGCGGTCAGCTCTACCGCAAGTCTAGGAGGCACCATCATCATTGAGACCTAGAGCAGCCTACCATTGCCGCCAATGGTAGCCAACTAGTGGCACTACTAGGGAAAACTGTAGTAGTAGCGCTTGAAATATGCATAGCAGTAGAGCTGGGTCCAGCGCTACCACTAAGGTGCTACAACTAACTAGTAGCAGTAGCGCTGGAAAGGGAGCGCTACTACTACTTGTAAGTAGCAGTAGCGCTTGTTCCAAAAAGCGCTGCTGCTACTTGTATGTAGCAGTAGCACTTGTTCTAAAAAGCACTGCTGCTAAATTTTCCTGTATTTTAAAAAATACAGCTTATTTTCATTGTGTGGTTTTATATACAATACTTTCATCATATGATTTTATGACCATGATTACTTATTACATATAACAGTGGGTGAAATGAACGTGGAGTAGATTTAAGTGGAGGCAACATGTGGTGCGTGTCGAAAGTACTACTCTAATCCAAACTTGATCTAGTTTGGATTAGTAGTACTTTCGATGTGCACCACATGTTGGCTTCACTTGAATCTAATCCAGGTTCATTTCACCCAATGTTATATATAATAAGTAATCATGCTCATATAACAACTTAGCATCATGCATCATCGATCATAATAATAAATAACTCATCATTGGTATCATAATAACAAGTCATACTCATCATCATCGATCATACAACTTCTACTCGATGCCACATCATCATCATAGTCATCTAACCAATCCTACTTAGTTATTCTTAACACATGATAATGAGTATTATTAACTAGGACCTACTACCTTCTCTTAGATAAAATAGCATAAAACAAGATAGGCCCTGATTCTCCATTATGGAGAATGGAGATTTCATGTCTTCAATTCTTGCCTTTCGCACAATGTTGCTTCTAAGTACCTCCTTACGACTGTCCATACATATTTTCCATTCTTTGATTTTTATGTCTCCACTTCTTTTAGAAATCCAATATGGACAGGTGAGATCCAATATGAACGTGGAGTAGATTTAAGTGGAGGCAACATGTGGTGCGTGACGAAAGTACTACTCTAATCCAAACTTGATCTAGTTTGGATTAGTAGTACTTTCGATGTGCACCACATGTTGGCTTCACTTGAATCTAATCCAGGTTCATTTTACCCACTATTATATATAATAAGTAATCATGCTCATATAACAACTTAGCATCATGCATCATCGATCATAATAATAAATAACTCATCATTGGTATCATAATAACAAGTCATACGCATCATCATTGATCATACAACTTCTACTCGATACCACATCATCATCATAGTCATCTAACCAATCCTACTTAGTTATTCTTAACACATGATAATGAGTATTATTAACTAGGACCTACTACCTTCTCTTAGATAAAATAGCATAAAACAAGATAGGCCCTGACTCTCCATTATGGAGAATGGAGATTATCCTGTCTTCAATTCTTGCCTTTCGCACAATGTTGCTTCCAAGTACCTCCTTACGACTGTCCATACATATTTTCCATTCGTTGATTTTCATGTCTCCACTTCTTTTAGAAATCCAATATGGACAGGTGAGATTCGTATGATGACTTCACTACTAGAAAAAGGGCTGGTAGTGGCGCACCTATTTTCGCTACTAATGGTGCACTACTGGTGCGCCACTAGCATCACGCCATTAGAATATTTTTTTCTAATGGCGCACCTGTGGTGCGCCATTAGAATCTGGTATTCTAATGGCGCACCGCTGGTGTGCCATTAGTATGGCCCACAGTGCGCCATTAGTATCTGGTATACTAATGGCGCACCACATAGAAGTGCGCCATTAGTAACAATTTTTTTTCAAAAAGAAAATTTCAGAATTTTTTTAAAATTTTTTCAAAAATTTTCAATTTTTTTTCCTTTTTTTCTTAATCTCAGGTCATTATGTCTTAATCTTAGGTCAATATGCTTAATCTCAAGTCAAATCATACTCCGTGGTCAAACTTCCCAAAAGGTCACCCATCCTCACACTACTCCAGCCCAAGCACGCTTAACTTCAGAGTTCTATCCAACCCAGCAACAGCTCACTTCACAGGCACTTGTTAATATATCTAGCATATCAATCCTATTATACCTTGTTGATGTCTAGGACTTTGTTCATGTTCATGACTATGATGAAATTTTGAAAAATATTTCAAACTTCCCGGTCATATTACGTATCATTTTTTGAAAAAAAAAATTCAAAACCTTTTTTTTGAATTTTTTTGCCTCTAGATCTTGAAAGCCCCGTAAATTTTTTTGTGTTAGGTTTTTGGGGATTTTGAAAATGTTTAACGGGGTTCCCTAGTTAAATTCGGATGTAACTTTTCGAGTAGATGATTTTTCATATATAAAACTTTTTAATCCGAGTTCGTATGCAAAAGTTATGCCCATTTTACAAATTTCCAGAGAGATTTTGCAAATAAAGTCAAAATTTATATTTGTAAATTTTCCCAACAACTAGACCACATATCACATGCCAAACTTATTTTTCTTTTATTTTTTTTGACATTTTTATCATTTTTTTATTTTTTTTAAACTGAAAAGGCGGTCCACGGGGAGGGGGGTGCATTCCGTGGAAGCCGGGCAAACTAGTAATGGCGCACCGTGGAGTGGTGCGCCATTAGTAGTTAAACTAGTAATGGCGCACCACACCCACAGTGCGCCATTAATAGTTTTGAAAAAAAATATAAAAAAATTGAATTTTTTTTGATTTTTTTTTAAAAAAACTTAGTAATGGCGCACCAGTGGACAGTGCGTCATTACTAGTTTTTTAACTAGTAATGACGCACTGTCCACTGGTGCGCCATTACTAACAAAAAAAATTTATTTTATTTTTACTTTTTTTTCAAAACTTCTAATGGCGCTGGTGCGCCATTACTATGTCAACTAGTAATGGCGCACCACACCCACGGTGCGCCATTAGTAACAAATTTTGTTTTTTGTTTTTTCAAAACTTCTAATGGCATACCTGTATGTGGTACGCCATTGCTATATTCTAATGGTGCACCACGTGTGTGGTGCGCCATTAGTGGCCATTTCATCTATAGCCATTTTCCTAGTAGTGCTTGGCTGTATGTTCAAAACATCAAGGCGACCATTCTGATACATCAGATAAGGCACACAATCATTCAGGATTTTCTATTGAAAAACATAGTAATAACTTCGTAGTTAGCAATGTAGTTAAGTTTTCAAAAGAATTTATGCAAAAGATACACAGATGTCGTAATACTAAAAAATCTTACCAGGACATCTCCATGGATGTTATTGTAGTTCAACACATGCACTAGTGGTACGTATTGACCATAATGTGGAGGAGTTTTATAATAGATATTGTATTTCTCAAAATTAGTACAAAATGCAGCCAGATGATTTTTCTCCTGATAAGTTAACTCAGAGCCATCGGTGTAGTAGGTTCTGTCTACCATGTTCCGCACATTTTTTGAACAATGAAAATAAGCTGTCAATGGAAATAAGCTGTCAACTATTTTGAAACGAACAATATAAATTAGTTAATAACTATGTTTGAGAAACTCACATAGCGGTAGAATTGGAAGCGTATCAACAAGGACCCAAATGTCCATATTGTCTTGGTCGATGTTAGGATCATCAAGATCCATGGTGACAAGCATACCCTCATAAAAACCATACATCTTGCAAAGTGCTTCCCAATTTTTGCAACCAAAATGGGGTACGCTCTCAGAATTATACAGATTTACTTCAAACTCCACATCATGATGGGTCCTTAGGTGAATTTTCTTTGTTTCGAAATTTTCATGGTCTTCAAAACCCATCCTCTCCAAGACATAGCGTCTTGCATGGCATGGGATAAGCTACTCAAATTGTAAAAGATGAAAAATACACGTTGAAATAGTTGAAGTCATGCTTAATTATGAAAAACACACTTGTCGTCGTTGCATACCGTTTCAACATCGAAGGTCTCCTCGAGCTTAATGCTGAAGCGCCGATCTTTGTCCAGGTGAGGCCTGTCGCACAGACCTCGGTCGTCGTGGCACCAGCTGCACTCCCCCGGGAGACTTTCATCGTCCGATGATGACATTTCCTACGTTCATAATTCAAAGATTAAACTTGTACAATTCAATATATGTACTATAAAAATTAAATTAGATCATTATTATTCATCACGGGTTGACTATTGGTCTGCCGAGTCTATATGGTGGAGACTCTCCCTCACTGATTCCTCTCTGACATTTGCGACCGTCGGTGATGGTCGTTACTCCTCCTTTCCCTAGTGCATACCAAAGGTCTAGCACAAGGAAAAGAAGGAGAAACAACCCCCACGACAACAGTCGCGCTTCTTCGTCCTCTCACATATATGGTGGATACACTCCCTCACTAATTTTTCAACCTTCGGTGATGGAGCCTCGACAGACTTAAAGTCACCCTGAAATGTCGTTTAATTATTTTTCAAGAAAATCCAGGCGACTCGATATTTCCTACATATTCTAGCACAAGTCATGCTAGAATTCACGGAAAAATCCAGCATGACCTTTGCTAAAAAGGACATATCGAGCGCCTGAAATTTGCCGAAACGGAAATTAATCAACACTCCGGCAAAACATAGGCCACTATAGGAGGTGTAACCTGCAACCATGGTCGGCCACTTGGGCAAGCACATATCCTATTTGAGCAACACAAGATATACATGTTTATATCTACATCATATGAGCATTCAATAAGCATTTAAGATATACACCTAAATTCTATTAACTACACCTAAGCAAAAACCTACATTTTAAACATGCTTCGATCATAACTAGGGTTCATACTATGTTATTCTAAGATTAAACACCTAAAATACCTAAATTAAATTAACATCATGGGGTGGCTGGTCTCACCTCGATCGAGGTCGGAGGGGGTCGGTGACGGCGGCGGGGATGATGTAGGGGCTCCTTGATCTCTGCAAAAACAAAATATAAACAAAACATTATTATCATCATCTTAGGACTTAGTGAAACTCCGTAAGCTACATCAAATTATTCTATTCAAATTTACTTATAATTTCCTATTCTTTTCAAATTTTCTTATTCAAATTTACTTATAATTTCCTATTCTTTTCAAATTTTCTAAAAATTTCCCGGTCTATTCAAAAGACCTACATTTACCTAGTTTTTTTCAATTTCATATTTTATTCTATTCAAAATTACTTATTCAAAATTTCTAAAAATTTCCTATTCTATTCAAAAGACCTACATTTACTAAATTTTTTCAATTTCATATTTTAGTCTATTCAAATTACTTATTTAGATTTTCTAAAAACAGAATAAACTAAAAACCTACATTTACTTAAAAAATTCTAAAAACTTCCTATTCTATTTACAGAAAGGGGGAGGTGGAGGTGGGAGGAGTAGGAGGAGGAGGAAGGAGGATGGAGGAGGAGGAGGTGGAGGAGGAGAGAGGAGGAGGAGAGAGGAGGAGGGGAGGAGGAGAATGGGGCCGCCAGAGAGGGAGGAGGAGGAGGGGGCCGCCGGGGGAGAGGGAGGAGGAGGAGGGAGGCACCTTGTGGGTGGAGGAGGATGATGACAACGGAGGAGGAGGGACGGCGGCGACGGCGACAGAGCGACGTACGATGTGAGTGAGGAAGGAGTGAGGGAACGCGCGCGCGGGGCGGTTTTGGATAAGGGCTTTAGTGATAGCGCTTGTTTCTAACAAGCGCTACTGCTACGATCAATAGCAATAGCATTTTTTCTTAACCAGTGCTACTACTAAGGCTATGATCGTTAAGGCATCAAATTAAAAAATGCATTGGTCATCATCGATTTTTTTGTGTAGAATCTAAATTATCAATAAGAATCGGCGAAGATTCCTATTGCGGCCACATATCCTACACATAGAGTTTGATGAAGACCAAGTGGTTGTGATGGTTTGAGAAGGACGGTATTTAAGGTGGTAAAAATTCTGTTCGCGGAGCGAGGTGGGACTAAACTTTGGGCTAGGAGGGGAACTGAATTTATCAGTAGCGCTGGTTGGGGAAAAAGCGCTACTGCTATGATCAGTAGTAGTAGCGCATTTTATAGGTTCACCGCTGCTGCTATGATCATAGTAGCAGCGCCTTCCTTGAACAAGCGCTATTGGTGAACTCCTATCGTTAGCATGCAAAAGAGGCATCAAATTAAAAAATGCATTGGTAATCATCGATCTTTTTGTGTAGAATCTAAATTGTCAGTATGAATCTTCGCCTGTATAGGACATGCGAATATTCATATTGCCACAAATCCTACACATAGAGTTCAGTGAAGACCAACTGGTTATGATAGTTTGGGAAGCACCATATTTAAGGTGGTCAAAATTCTGTTTACGGAGCGAGGTGGGACTAAACTTTGGTCATAGGAGGGGGCTAGATTTAGCAGTAGCGCTGGTCAGAAGAAAGTACTATTACTACATACAATAGCAGTAGCGCTGGCCTGCTGGCAACGGTTTGGCAATTATAGTAGTAGCGTGTTTTGTAGCTATAGCACTACCGTTAAGCGCATAGTAGCAGCGCTTTCTGCTGCCAAGCGCTACTAATAATTAGTAGCAGCGTTGCCTTTTAAAAAGTGCTACTAGTAAGCTCATGTCTATAAGGTTTTTCCTAGTAGTGTGGGTACACGAGGTGGCATCCCAATTAAAGTCCGGGGCAGAACCTTGCCGTTCGCAGTGAATGTTCACAACGGAGCGAAGACGACAATACTATGGGAAATTGGTCGATCTGGTTGTAGTATTGACTATTGATTCCATTTCATCGGCATAACAAGAAGTAGGGATAGGGGTTGGTTGGGTGCTCCTCACCTCGTGGACCATGACCCAAATTGGTGGAGGAGGCTGATAGAGGCAGCCTGACAAGCTGGGCTAGCGAAGCGACAACCGGCGTGGCTGGTTCAACGCGCGGCTGCAGCGAGGAGGGACGCGTGCCACATGAGAAATTCGAGCATGACAGCGGTAACTTGGAGGTGACACGGGGACGACGACGGGGCTCAGATCTGGTGGCTGAGTGAGGAGATCTGGCAGTGGCAGGTTGGGTGGCGGCACATCGGCGTCTCCTGCAGTGCGTCACAGAGGCTCGGGGGTGAAAGCTCGGCAGCCATGGAGGTTCCCTGTAGCACGAAAAAGAGGCGTGATGAGAGAGAGAGAGAGAGCCGAGGGAAGCGAGAGGAAAAAACAAAGAAGTACATAGGTGTAGGGATGCTACTTATCGGTGGTGATTCGCCGATGGTCGGACGACAGGGCACACGGGTGGATGTGCATGCAGAGATTGGGCGCTCGGGGTTCGCGGTAGGTAGAGTTAGAGCAGGAGCGCTTCTCTTGTGCGGGGACACAACACGCCATCAGATCTGGATCCAACTATCTAGATCCAGACGCTGGAGGGTGGCGACCGAAGATTCGGTGGGAGGAGCTGCTTGGGGCGGGCTCGGAGTGCGAGGAGGAGATGGAGAAGTGGCGGCGGCGCATAGAGGACATGGAGGTTTGTCTGCTTAGGGTTCGCTATTTTGGAAG
>NC_041392.1:686942934-686960988 GCF_002162155.2 Triticum dicoccoides | reverse complement strand
ACTGCCTTTTCAGTTTTAGAAAAAACAAAAGAAAATGATGGAAATGTCAAAAAAAATAAAAAAAAATAAGTTTCCCATGTGATATGTAGTCTACTTGTTGGGAAAATTTACAAATATGAATTTCGACTTTATTTACAAAATCTCTCTGGAATTTGTAAAGTGGGCATAACTTTTGCATACGAACTCGTATTAAAAAGTTTTTTATATAAAAAATCATCTACTCGAAAAGTTACATCCAAATTTGATGAATATTCTGCTGATTAAAAGTTGGGCAGTCATCGGTGAGGTGCTCCATTGCATTGTCAAAGAGTCACAAGCATGGTTTTTGAGTCGCTGTATAGTCGTCGACTAATCGCCAAGTCGTTTTTCAAAAATCAGGGCGACTCGCGACTACACAGCAACTTTCGTCGACTAATCGCCGAGCCGCACGGCTCGCGGCGACTCGCCAAGTCGCGACTCAAACACCTTGGTCACAAGTTTCAACTAGAGATATTATTGTTATGGAAAATGCCAACTTCAGTTTTCAGTTTGATCTGTACTCGTTTTCATATCTAGCACTGTCTCTGGCTGGATGTTTCCCTTGTGGACATGTTGGTATGGGTTGTAGTATGTTGACTACTAGTGGTTAGGGCGCGCCCGTGGCGCGCAGCCTGAGCGAAAGTTGGGTGGTGCCAGGTTGGACACGCCCCTTGCACTTTCCTGTGTGTAGTACTTGTTGTTATTCCATCAAACTTGGGGCACAAGGAGATGAAGTACTGATACGTGCAAGTTCTAACTGAAATAATAAGACAGTTGTGCAAAAGTGAAACAATAAGGCAGTTGTGTGAATGCAACACATTCAAAGACCAGATTCTTAGAGGTTACATGAACGATGATATAGATGATAAAGCAGAGGCATATTTCCTCACATCATTCGGCAGAACTACAAGGTCTTAGAGAAACAGGAAACACGACACATGGATTCTATGCATGGACTGTGGTTATGGTCATCAATGGCGCATCCAAAGGCGATGAACAGCGAGACCATAAAGACTCTTGATGGCGCGGTGCCTCTTCTTTGCAGCCTCAACACGAATATACTGCAACCTCACCACGAAGAATTATAAGCCACAACTTCATATGCCCATACAATTTGTAGTTGCTTAAAAAGACAAAGCAAGCGAGTACTCGGGAGTTTTGGTTAAAACACATCTAAATAGAGATGAAAACTGGCAAACTATACATCCACTTGCAACAGAGCAAAAGGAATGAAAATTGCACATGATTAAGTAATATAGATCATTCATCTTGTGAACAAAGAGCAGACTAACTGACACAGTGTGGTAACTAAATCATTCAATCCCTGAGACTGATTAGATGTCAGTTTCTTTGACTGCCAGTACCTATTGGTAAATTAAACTATTAATCGGAGGAAATATTTAAGCAGCCCAATTACCTACCAGATCATTGTACTTACACTTCCTAATCAGATCACCTAATAGGAGATACTATTAAGATTATGAAACATATGTTGAAGTATATGGAGTATATCATTTAAGGGAATTGGCTTGTTACCATGTACGTTCTTGTGCTGCTTCCTGTACATGGCATTCCATATAAGCTTACCAGGCTTGAGATGGTTGTGGAAATAGCGCTTGCACTTTGAGTTGGAAAAAAGGAAGACCTGATTTTGGATATAGGCAAAGAATGCGCAGCATAATTTTAGCAAACTTCTACTTATTTAATTCCATGTGCACTAACGATATGGGCACACAAGCTTACTCGAGAGTCTGAATGGACGAATCTGATGCATTCCCCGGGTATATCTTGGCACCACTGAAACGGCAGAGCTCTGTCCTGTATAAACACAATTGCAGGTACAAGTAAGACAGTGGCAAGCAGTTTCACAAATCTTTAGTGTTCCCACACAACATCAATGATAGTAGCATACTTGAGAACCATCTTCTCCGCCCTGACAAACTTTCAAAGCTCCTCCTACAAATAAAATGCAAAGATATTAGCACTTAAAGTATCAACGAATATCATGAAGCATTGCCTCTAATAACACAGCTTGAAAGACAAAGCCTTGTTGAATGGTTGTTGCACGACATATCGAAGAGACTAACAAACTAAACTGAACTACAGTGCATCATTATAAGTTTTATTAAACAACATGAACAACTCATAGGAATAATGTACAAAGCTAGGGACACAGTAAAAATCTCGCGCACAAGAGTACATTAAACATAACCACAACACTCTTGAGATGGACCTCTCCTGATTTATCAAAGTTAAAATATCTATTTATTTTGTCCAATACTGCCGACAAGCTAAGCTAGATGGGGCTCTGGAATACCATGAAACATAAAATGTACAATGTCAAGTAATGCACATACATTTCCAGGTTCAACAATTAACCAGAGGCTCAATAGTAATCAACACATACATTTTCTCTTAAAAATCGTGGCAAAGAAATTGATGCCAAATTGCACACGGCAGTTTTGTGGGACTTATGAATTCATTTATCTCTGTACACAGGAGGGAAGAGACAATTTGTGCCCAGATTTTGTTTTCTTTTTCTGCTGAAAGTGTCATGCACATCATCGAAAATAAATTGTGTGGACACATGAATTACTTTTAAAGACAAACTATTGGAAGAGAACACATGTCTTCAGAGACTCGCAAAATTTAGAGCAGACCTTATAGAACATATATGGTGTTCTTGTTTCTATCTGTGCCTTCAAAATGACAAACCAAATGGACTGTGTCTTCGCTTTACCCTGAAATTGTGTAGCAAGGTTATTACATATTGCTAGTCACTTGAAGAATATGTACATCTAGTCCAGCTTACTTTTCTATATTTCTTGTGTGGGTTATGATACTCATCATCCGAGCAATCAGCCAAACCTGGAGCTTCACAGGAACAAAATAATTACCATTGCCCATTATTTTACACCCTTTCCATGAATAAACCATAAATCCAGAGAGTATAGAAAAGATCGTCAGCACAATTTTCCTCCTACAAATTAACGAAGGGAATAAGAAATTGTGAAAAAATTAGCAGATAAAAAGAATTAACCGAGGGAGTATATTCAATCTATGGGGAGAGAAGGTTGGAAGGGGGATTCTGGAACATGACCTGTAGCTAGTTATCCTGACACCTGCAACCAATGATGGACATTAATTTATTTGCTGCAAACTGTCGTTGCCTCCACCCTCTCCTAAATACCCTCATCTTCTTGCCCACCCCGCTGCCGCACCGTTCTTGCCATCTTGCGGCGCCACCTCGTTCTCCTTGCGGATCTCGCTGCCACCGATCCCTTGAAAAAATTCAGGCGTACAAAGAAAGGCGTACATGGATGGATGGACCTGCTAGTCTACTCAGCCAGAGTAGACTGCTTGATTTGGCGTGGAACCGAATCCCACTCACGCCACAACAGGCACCCAAAGCAGCAAAAGGCAGCAGAATCAATCGAGAGCATAACAAAGTTCATATAAATTACTCGTCGCATTACTCACCTTTTTTGGACGCCAAATCGAGCAAAGGAGGCGGCGGGGGAGAACTGGACCAGGCCCCCTAGGAGGCCCTCGAGTTGCCTCCACTTCATCTCCTCTCGCTGTCGCCGTCGCCGAATAGGCGCTGACTGGAGGAGACCCGAGTCGAGGCAGATCATATATCAAAGCCACCACTGCCAACTTACGCAACTACCAACATCTATCTTATTGAAACAGAAGAAATTTAGCTTAACTACATTATCTCACAATTTCATTAGAGGCTACAACAGCAGCAAGAAAGCATCATGGTTTAGGCTTCGCAACTACCAAAATGTGATCTCATGCGAAAAAACGACAATAAATTGTTCGGCTTAGCATCATGTTTCAGCTTACACAACTACCAAAACATCAGGCTAAGCCATTGTCTTATAGTTTCAGGAAAAGGGACTACAAGGAAGTTCACCCATCAATGTGATTCAGATTCAACCTACCATAAGGTCAGAGAAGTTAATCATCGTCCGCGTTGGCTTCATCTGCTGCACTGTTTTAAATATGAGGGAAGGAAATTATCATCCACTAATACTCTAAATGAACTCTAGTACTGTATTATAAAGAACCAATTGAGACACACTCATGACAATCAAGCGTTCCTATGTCTGCAATGCACAAGATATATTGCATGTACATTCTTGCAGCACACACTATATAGTTGCTTCCTTAAACAAAAAATGTTAGCCCGTACAGCCATGCATCAAAATTGATAAATGTTCAGTTTTGATGAGGCATGTATCACCTAAAGTACCAACAGTCTCCACCATCATCATCATGAGATTTATTATCGTTTGTAATTCATAGCTGATTTGAGAGAAGCATAGGATAAAATGAGGTAACAACAAGAGCTAGCAAATATAGTGTATGTTCTGCCAATAGTACAGAAAACGCCAGAGTGCAAAAAATAGGACACCACACTGTTCCTGCTGGCCACAAAAGATGTAATTCCTGACTGTACTTATGCTAGGATCAGGATTAATTCACCCTGGTGCCCCCCCAAATAAGCTTGACAAGGTCTTCCCTAAGTTTGGTGAAACATCCCAAAACAAACCCCCAACTGCCCAGCAGAAGAAAAAAGAACAATTGATTACACAAAGAGCATAAGAAGAAATATATCTTTTCCTACAGTCTGATTGGATTTCCAACACCTTGTAGTCACATACACAAAATAATCTGCACAATGAAAGATGAGATTATAGGGGCTAAATCAAACAGAGTAGTGGATGAGAAAAGAGCAAACTATTCAGGAAGAAGAGAAGAAGTAAGAGTACTGGTAATAGGTGGACTATTGTAGATTCATTCTCTGCATTACTGCTACTGCAAAATACGTTGATATACGAACATGCTAAAATACTGCAGTTTTTACAAAACTTTGTTGTCAAACAGTGTAAATCATGCTCAATTGTACTGGTAGCCAATATAGTCCACAAGACCCATGTCGTCAGAACTGAAGTTCTGAATTAACTATATTGTAATAGTCATCAAGCTGTAGCATTTCCTCCATATTTCAGCAATTCAACACACAATGTATTTATTTGTTTGAATATCATGTGGAATTAAACATGAATTCCTTCAATTCAGAAAATGAAACACAAGGTATGGAGAGATCAAGAATAAAAAATACCTGCAGGTTCTGAATTCTTTGCACATGCAGGCAAGGAGCTGGACACCCAAATTTGTGTCCTCGCCATATACCTGCGCGCAATACCTGATAAACATTCTTCTTAGATTAAGAATCGGTAAGCTATACAATTTTTTTTGTAGCACACAACTTTAGATCTGAAATTCAGTAGTAATAACTCATCTCCTTGTAGAACTCAACCACAGCAGACCAGAAGAGAAGGAAGGGAGATGCGATGTGTACCTGACATGAGGCAGCGACCGTGGCGAACAAATGGAGGCAGGACACCAGCATCTTGATGTTGCACGAGGTCTCAGGGGTTGCTGATGATATGCATCTGCTTGTGAATCCCCTGCTCCACGCCCTTGGCATCGCCCCCTGCTCCTCAACCCCTTGTGCCGCTCGTGTCCAGGCACATGGGAGAAGCTTGAGGTTGCCGCACGCCTGCTCGTCCCTCCCGCCGCCACCAGCAACCGGCGCCCATGAAAAGCGGCGGCGCTTCCCTCGCCCTCGAGCGTCCGCATCCGAGAGTCACTCCGCGTGGCAGGTTGAGACCCGTCGAGGCGAATACGGCTTGGGGAGGTGTTGGCGGCGGCAACCCTAGCGGCGGCGGCGGCGGCTGCAGTGGAAAGAACGAGAGAGATGGGAAGTTGCGTGCAATGGGAAGCAAATGCGAGGCGCTCTTCTCGCTCTCCTGTAATGTGGTGGGCCAACCAGGACCAAAAAAAGAACAACACGAATACGCCAATACGGAACGAGCTTTTCCACACGATCCCTGGCGCCACGTGGCTATCGTGAGCGTTAGCTCTTGATGCACACCTTATTATTTTTGATGCCTTTTGATGTGCAACAAGTAGAGCTGTATGAGACACTTTAGTGTGTTCTATTTTGACATGTACATGCTATCTCTATTAGAATATTATGTTCTGATACAATTTGCATTGTTTGGTTCTCTGATTCTACGTAGGTGCTTGCATTGCTAAGGTTGACCTGACGTAGAAGTGTGCATATGTGTGCACCATGTAATGTGATCTTGCTATCTGAAAAGGCCGAGAAATGTCAGTGTTGATGATTCGTAATCCTAGTTGGTTTATATTCTGTATCGGAAAACGATCAAAATCTTCTAATAGACCTTGAACAATTTCTTGCTCATTTTTTCTTCATCTAATGGCTCCAAGTTGAAACTATGACCAGAGTATCTAGTTTCGTTTTCCCAGTCCTCTTTAGAACTTCCAATTTTAGTTGGCCTGTGATCAAGTAGTGGAGTGGGCCCCCCTCCCCCAACAATATGTTTCCTCTATGAGAGGCACTAATACCTTACTCTGTAATTAAGTATGTTCCAGTTTCAACAGTTTGAGCACTACTATCCCATATTTGAAGCTTTTTACAACCAACGAAATTGGAAACATAGCCCTCATCTGTGGGATCTTCGTGTCTCTTTAAACCTAATTGCTTTTTCTAGCAAGTTTCAAGATTCTGCAAAATCAAAGGCCATATTCCTGCTTCTTTGGTCTAATCAGAGTTGTTGCGTTGCCTCTACCAGTATTAAACATATAGTATAATTTGTGGAGTAAAAAGTAATCATTTCAGTGACATGTTTAGCAGAATACTGATAGACTTATTTTTTTTCAGTAGACAAGCATGTTAGGGATTGTATAGAACTTTTTGAGCTGGTGCTTGTTAAGTTCAGCACTTAGCACATGCATTTTTACCTAGAGTTAATATAATTGTATTCATGTTTAGGCTATCACTTTATTGACCTTTTGTTGGTCTAACGTATGTCCTTTCATACTCACTGCTTATTTCCTGGCTTTATTAATTAAGGCTGGACTACTTTTGTTGCATTGATTGGTTATATATTGTTTTCTGCAGATAACTTCTATTGTCAATGTGTGTTCAGCTGAATAATGTGAAGCTAAGACCTTGCATACCCATTGAACTGTTCTACTCCCTCTTACTAGTAATTATATACAGTCATATCCTTACTCCTTGGACAAAATTTTGGTATCTCTATGCTAATTCTTTATAAATAATGGCTATGCTAATTCTTTATAAATAAATTACGTGTTATTCGTCACCCTGGGTAAGAAATAGTTATTCTTCACCCCTTCTCTATTTTGACGTCGATGCACCGTATTTTTAGGTTTCATAAATTTTGTCTTATTTCATACGTAAAAAGAGAACGTAACAAAATATATACTCGCCGTAAAAAATATTTTATGTTACGTAAAATTACAAACGTAAAAACATAGTGAAAAACATACATAAAATGCGATAGTTTTTGTCTTATAACCTTTTTTTTGTTTTCTTATACTAAATTTTACGTAGTGAATCAATATGAATGTAACTATTTGTATTTCAAACGTAATTTATTTATGAAGCGATCGTAAGATTATCTCGGGCGAAGAATTACTTATTCTGCATCCTGAGTGATGAATAGTATTACTATATATATACACACACTAATTTAGAGAATCATTACCCGTTCTTCTGTAGCCATCTGCCTTACGTACGATGAGTCTGTTAGTTGTTGCTCTGTTTTGCAGAATCAAATAAACAGTGCTCCAGTCACAGAATACTTCGGATTCGATGTTAGCAACTAGAGATCAGACGGGTGTGAATCTACAGACCACATGGTTAGCAGTCCAAAACCGTGGGGTTAGTTTGCTTAGTCTACATATACTAGTCTTCAGCCTCTCTGTTGTCCTTTTCTTGCTCTCTTTTTTTTCTCTGCAGTTCGAATGCCTGATACCTTATCTGGTTTTCTAATTATTTATTATATCGCACTGCAGCGATTTCAGGCTGATCTCAGCCCAAATTATGCTGTGAAAAACAGATCCAGCAGAGGTTGCCTGATCTCATCCTAATCTTGTACCCTATTTTAACACAGTTACTGTTTGGATGCCAATTCTCGAAGATAAGGCGGATGCATCAGCCAAGCATCAATCAGTTCACTTCCGTCAGCATGCTGCGTTAGCACCGCGACTTCCTTGCGATCGTTGACCAGGAGCCTGTACACCATGATGCCCAAGAAACAGTGGGTAAGTTCAAAGGCTGTATAATGTTGGAGAAATTTGGGGACACAAATACACTCAAGCAAGGCGAGTCCTCCAGATAGGAGGAAAGTTGCAGCATCTCCTTCTGGCTACATCGCAGATTCAGAGAAATATTTGTTGGTTCCTTGATATGACACCTCATATTTGGCAATAGTGACAACTTCAGATTTCAGAAAGACCTGTTGGTGACCGCACTGAATAGTGGCCACCCGTGGCATTCTTCGTGCCGCAGTGCCGACCGCGAGTCAGGTTTAGAGATCCTGTCCTCCTAAGAGCTGTGTATTCTTTGCGTGGCTAGCTGCCTGTAATAGATGCTGGACAACAGATAGGCTTCAGCACCGTGGGCTGCCGCATACGGTCCGCTGCCCGATCCGCGACCAGATGTCGGAGACGCTGTCGCGTTTACTGCTTGGATTTGTGGTCACATGGGAGGTCTGCCATTCCGTCCTCCACGAATGCCAGCAGAAGTGTGTGCCTGACCACGATTAGCAGCTATTTGATGGAGGGATACAAGAGACATGTGGAGAGCCATCACCACTGTGTTCTGGTGCATCCAGTGGCACCGCAATGATGTGGTCTTCAATGACGTGAAGGTTTCAGTTCGAGGAAGGGCTTTTAGAGGGAATGAGCCGATAACGTTGATTAATTGACATGTAGTGATTTAGTGGGATGTGAACCGGGACGGGGTATGCCGCTGTGCCTATGCTACCAACAACAAAACCTACAATATCAATAACAACAGCACCAGACAAATCTGAATTATCCTCCACAAATTTGAATGTAATCTATGAACAAGTGAGGTATTTCTTTCTAACAGTAGGCATATCTGTCTATACCTACAAAGAAGAGAACCTTGACATTTTGTCTCAGGAACTGAGTTTAGCTTTGTCGGATTGTTGTGTAACTGTGCCACTATTCAACTCTGGTTGTAGCTTGTTGTCTGAACGAGTCAGCAGGAGCATAGTCTGCACCAGAAGATCTGCCCAGTGACAGAAATTCTTATTGAACATGAATATATTTTTCTTGGAAGGAAAATCTATATATTCAGCAAGTTAGTAGCATGATCGATAAGGAGATGTGGGCATATACTATTGCTATCCTAATTCTTAGTTCTAGACAAATATGCTTCCTGATGGTAGTCTGCAGGAGCTCCTCAGCAAGAACAGAGGCGGAGAGAGGAGAGGCGGAGGGGATTTCGGAACTTGCCATAATCAGGAGGGAAGATCCCGTGCGGGTGGACGAGATGCACGGAGGAGGCGGATCCATACCGCCGGTGAGGAGGCGGATCCATACCGCCGGTGATCACCGGCGACGTCGCCAAGGTGGCAGATGTCATCAAGGGCCGTCGGCACAACTAGGTCTCCAATAGAGGAGGCGAAGAGGTGTGTTTGAAGTGAGCGCTTTTAAAGCGGGTTAGTTCGTGGAAACGACAGGCAATCACAAATCTCAAAAATAAATAAATGTGAGAGGCTTTCACGGTGGGCCTTGTTGGTTTTGATCTGACGGCTTAAACAAGCCAGATTAGATCTATTAGTCTAACCGAAAAAAGGGAAAGAAGGGATAACGATAAGTGAAGGGTCCACGTACCAACGTACGTGAGTCTCGATCAGAACTAATGCGCCCTGATCGGGGGCGCCCAAAAACCAACTCAGGTTTTGGGTCCCTTGTCGCCAGCGCCATATAAAAGGATACAGGAGAGAGCTGGCCACCTGCGCGATCACAATTCACGTACGGTTTCACTCCCCTCCCGATATTCTCTCACCCCATCCGATCAGGGGGAGCGCTGCAGCGACGGGAAGACCAAAGCCAGCCGCCGCCGCCGTCCCCGGCCAGTCCCGATGGCGTCCTGAAGGAATCAGGACGTCGAGGAGAACATCTACTTCGACTACATGACCCCTACATCACGCCTGCACCGAGCAGGCGATCATGTCCACTCCCGTGACATGTAAAGAAACCCTAAACCCTTCTCTGTTCATGTTGCGAGGTGATCTAGGTGCAATTAGATTCTGCTAATGGCATCTCATAGATGCATAATTAATCCAACAATGGTATCAGTCGCCAATTCTGATTGCATTAGGTCCCTATATTATTGATCTGTAGATCAACATCAAGTTTAGATCAAGTCAGGATTAGGATTTTTTTTTATGATCAAGATTTAAAGTTTTAGCCTGATGCTCATGCTACTGTTTGACGTTCATGCCAATTGCCATCTGCAAATAATTATGTGATACACTAATTTTGCTTCGGATCATTACTGTTAATGTCAGTTCCTTTTAATTAACCCATGTTAAAGATTAATGCTCATGGTTATGTCACGGTTAATTAGAATCAATCATGTTTAAGTACTGATTCCGGTTTTTGATAAACAAATTAGAAGGCAGAGGGATCAACAGTAGCAAACCCTCCCATGTTCAAGAACCCTAGAATTTTTCCCCAATTCGAAAGAACCCTAATTCTGAAATTAGGAGTGTTTTCACCACAAATCACGCACTATGTACACGAATTGGAGAAGAATGAGGAGAATCCTCACCTAATGCGCCGCGTAGCCGCCTTTCCCTTCGGGGCCCGCACTGCATCCACTGTAGTGCGAGGGCGGAGACGCCGCGACGCCGTCGCCTCCCACCGGAGCGACGCGCGGAACGTCTACTAGCCGCCACCGCCGCTACTCGAATGGACGAGCTCGTCGCCGTCGCCCCTCATGTCGCGGTGGCCGGCGTCCCTCCTCCCTTGATGCGCCATGAAGCACGAACGCCGGGGCCACGTTCGACGGGGGAGCGCGCGGGATTCATCCTGCTGCACGCTCCTCCGGCGAGCGCAGCCGCCGCGCCGCCATGGCCGGCGCGCCTCGAGCCGCCGTTGAATGTCGCCGCCGCTCTCTGTAGCGCTAAACGCGGGGGGGTCAGGGGAGAAAGTGAGACTAGGGTTAGGCCGGTCGGCATTTTTGTTCCGGCCGCAAGCCGCACCGGCCGTCCAATTCGATCGGACGGCTCACAGCGACGCGGAGTGCCGACTCGGGCCGGCGGGCATTAATGGGCCATTTTCGGCCATGGGCTTCAGCCTGGGTTGCCTTAGCCCAGCGCGTTTTTTTTATTATGGTTTTTCGCTGCTCGGTTGGGCTATTGAATAACTGTGGGTATTTTGGGCCGTCGCATTTTTCTGTGTTTTCCAGTGCACTGTAAGTTAATATCTTCCATGTTTTGCACTGTTTAAAACAGAAAATGCCTAAAAATAAAATGAACACATTATTATTCTGGGTAAAATTGAACCAACGAGATTTTTTATTCAGGATTTATTATGTGTTTTGCATGATGAATTTTTAGACATCAAAAATAATGATATTTTCTTTTATGTTGATGTTTAAATTAAGAATGAAATGACTCTAATTTTAATTCGGACCAACGTTGTTTTATTATTATGTTGATGTTTAAATCCATGTTTTTTCTGCCCAACGGTGTTTTGACATGGAGTTGAAATTAAATACTTGGCATGTTTGTTTATTTACCAACGTAAATTTATAATCATGCAAGTTTACTTATGAACTTTTATGATGATTTCAGCTTCCGCTCCATTCCGGTCTGACACGATCGAACCACTTACGGGGAGTAACTTCCCTCGTTGGAAGTCCCAAGTTGAATTATGTTTGGGTTGTAATGAATTTGACTATGCCTTGAGGGAAGAAAAACATGTGGCACCTGTGGCAGGTGTCACAGGGTATGTAGAACTCAAGAAGGAGTATGATGTTAAGATGGAAAAGTGGAATAAGTCCAACCATATTGCGCTTCTCATCATGAAAGCGACAATATCGCCGGACATTTCTGAAGCACTCCCCAAGAAAGATACTGCTAAAGATTTCCTCACTGAAATGGAGGAGCAATTTAAAGGCTCCGACAAAGTGTATGCTCATGAGCTTTTTGCTAAACTTCTTCAGAAATACACTATTGACGAAAATGTTAGGCAGCACATATTGAGGGTGGTAAATGCTTTCACCAAGCTTAAGGCTTTGGAGTGTTCTTTAAGTGAAGCCCTTCTTGTCATAATTATTCTTGAGTCTCTTCCTGAAGAGTTTGAACAATTTAAGGTCAACTATAACTCTCTAAAGGAAAAATGGCCACTCTCTGAGATGACCGCAAGGATCGTCCAGGAGGAAGAAAGGATCATGAGGCAGAAGAAAGACCATGTCTTTCATGTTGGCTCTAACAAGAGAAAGCATGACGGACAAGGTTTCCCTAAGCCTCAGAAAAGGCAAGTCAAGAAAGAAGGCACTAAGCCATTCAACCCTAAGGCATTCAAGGGTAAAGAAGCCGGTGGTTCTTCTTCTGCTCCTAGCAGCTCCACTGCTGGAGAAAATGCTTGTAACTTCTGCAAAGAAGAGGGACACTATCAAAGGGACTGCCCAGGCTTTCTAAAATGGATGAACAAAAGAGGTATTGATGAAATTACTTTTGTAGATGAATCACTTTATGTTGATTTTTCAATAAAGTCATGGTGGATTGATTCAGGGGCAACCACTCACGTTGCTAACTCTATGCAGGGATTCGATACGATCCAAACCATAAGAGGAGGAACAAGAAAACTTAAGGTTGCGAACGGAGTTGAGGCCGATGTTGAAGCTGTGGGATCTCTCACGTTGGAGTACACACTGGCCACACTCTTAGATTGAATAATGTTATTTATGTGCCTACCTTAAGTAGGAATTTGATTTCAGTTTCTCATTTAGATGATGATATGTATGAGTGCCATTTTGGCAAGAAACAATTTGCTTTGATCAAATGTAATAAGAATGTAGGCATCGGTGTTAGACGAGGCCAACTATACATGTTATCTCTTCATAATGATTCAGTTATGCATGTGAGTGATGAAATTAATGTTGAGAAGAAATGGAAAGGAGTAAGTAATTCTTCGAAATTGTGGCATTGTCGTTTGGGCCACATTTCGAGGGGGAGAATGGACCGCTTAGTTAAAAATGAAATACTCCTCCCATTAGACTTCTCAGATGCAGACAAATGTGTCGACTGCATTAAAGGAAAATTTGCAAAAATAATTAAGAAAGGAGCAGTTAGAGCCACAAGGGTTTTAGAATTAATTCACACCGACATATGTGGACCCCTTAATGTTAAGTCTGTAGATGGTTTTGATTCGTTCATTACATTCACAGATGACTTTTCCCGCTATGGGTATATTTATCCCATACGTGACCGATCGGAAGTTTTGGAGAAATTCAAAGTCTATAAAGCGGAGGTTGAAAATCAACTGAACGCAAAAATCAAAGTTGTACGGTCTGATCGCGGGGGAGAGTATTATGGTAGGCATGCTCCTTATGGGCAGATTCCTGAACCTTTTGCCAAGTTCTTATCTGAAAATGGAATCATTGCTCAGTACTCAATGCCTGGTGAACCACAACAAAATGGTGTGGCCGAGCGCCGCAACCGCACCCTTATGGATATGGTGCGAAGCATGCTTAGTCACTCTAGTTTACCAGTAAGCCTTTGGATAGAGGCATTAAAGACAGCTGCACACATACTAAATCTTGCTCCAACTAAGTCAGCACCGAACACACCTTACGAGATGTGGGCGGGAAAGAAACCGAGCTTGAATTACTTACGGGTGTGGGGTTGCCCTGCTGAAGCTAAAGTTTTCAATCCACAACTTAAGAAACTGGATCCAAAAACAGTTAGCTGTTTCTTCGTTGGATACCCTCATAGGGGAAAGGGATATTGTTTTTATTGTCCAAGACACACCACCAAATTTGTGGAGACTAGACAAGCGGTATTTTTTGAGGATAATGAGGTCACAAATTTAAGGGAGATCAATCTTGAGGAGAAGCGGGTTTGTGTACCATCCCCGACTATCCAAGAGATTGTTTTTCCAATACGAAGAAATGTGACATCTGATGATCCTGAATCTCACGGTTCAGTCTCTCAGTCAAATGGTGATCCAGAAACTAATAATGAGAATCCAAACACAAATGAGGATCTCCGAGAAAATAATGAAAATGATGATGTTCCACCACCACCTCCGCCCATGGGTAGACCACGGCGTGAGAGGAAGAAAGCCATATCAGATGATTATATCACTTTTTTGATGGAGGACATGAATGATATGGGAAAGGTGGAGGATCCAACCTCATATAAGGAAGCCATTAAAAGCGAAAATTCGTCCAAATGGTTGGTTGCCATGGAAGACGAGTTGAAATCTATGGGCTCAAACGACGTATGGGACTTAGTAGAAGTTCCCGATGGAGCTAAGAAAGTAGGCTGCAAGTGGGTCTACAAAACCAAGTATGATTCCAAAGGGAATGTCGAACGGTTCAAGGCAAGGCTAGTGGCAAAAGGGTATACATAGAGAGAAGGCATTGATTATAAGCAAACCTTCTCCCCTGTGTCAACCAAGGATTCTTTCAGAATCATAATGGCATTAGTAGCTCATTACGACCTGGAACTACACCAAATGGATGTTAAAACGGCATTTCTAAATGGTGACTTAAAAGAAGATGTCTACATGGCTCAGCCAGAAGGCTTTGTTGTGGAAGGAAAGGAACATTTAGCATGTCGTCTAAAGAAATCAATTTATGGCTTGAAGCAAGCTTCAAGAGAGTGGTACCTCAAGTTTGATAAAATTATCAAAACTTTTGGTTTCACCGAAAATGTTGTGGACAACTACATATACGTTAAGTTTAAAGGCAGTAGGTTCACATTTTTAGTCCTATATGTTGATGACATATTGTTGGCATGTAGCGATAAGGATATGCTGCATGAGACCAAGAATTTTCTGTCATCCAGTTTTCATATGAAAGATCTTGGTGAAGCCTCGTATGTCCTCGGCATCGAGATTCATCGAGATAGGTCCAGAGGAACGTTAGGACTATCTCAAAAGGCATACTTTGAGAGAGTACTGAAAAAATTCAATATGCATAAGTGCTCACCCTCACCTGCTCCTATAGTTAAGGGCGATAAGTTTGGGACATTTCAATGTCCGAGGAACCAATGTGAAACTGATCAGATGAAGTCGGTTCCTTATGCTTCAGCTGTTGGAAGCATCATGTATGCTCAAGTGTGTACACGCCCAGACTTATGTTTTGTAACTGGGGTGCTTGGCAGATACCAATCAAATCCAGGACCGGACCACTGGAAGGCCGCAAAGAAAGTCTTGCGTTATATGCAAGGAACTAAGGACTTCATGCTTACATATAAAAGAACTGATAACCTAGAAATTGTTGGTTATTCAGACTCTGATTTTGCCGGGTGTGTGGATAGTATGAGATCCACGTCAGGTTATATATTCACACTCGCGGAAGGAGCTATATTGTGGAAAAGCTCCAAACAAACGTTAACTGGTGGATCTACGATGCAAGCAGAATTTGTAGCATGTTATGAGGCCACCGGGCAGGCTGTATGGCTAAAGAATTTTATACCCGGACTTAAAGTGGTTGACAGCATATCTAAACCAATTTTATTGTACTGCGATAATGAACCAGCAGTTTTCTATACGAGTAACAACAGGTCAAGTAATGCTGCCAGACACATTGACATAAAGTATCGTGTTGTGAAAGATAGAATCCAGGATCAAACAGTTGATGTTAAACATATAAGAACGAAGCATATGCTTGCGGATCCGGTAACAAAAGGCTTACCACCCAGTATCTTTCGTGAGCATGTTGCCGGCATGGGACTACTGGAGGCCTGATGATTCTGGAATAAGAGGACCATTAAAATAAACCACTCCCCAATTAGTAAAATGTTTTCCATTTCGAAATAGGCGGGTGTACTATAAGTGTTGAGGTTCTATGGCGTTTTGAGCTGTTGTAACACCTCACTTTGGTACATCATTCCTATGTAGAATGGGCGAATGAAGTTAAGCCTAACGATCAAGGGGGAGAATGTTGGTTTTGATCTGACGGCTTAAACAAGCCAGATTAGATCTATTAGTCTAACCAAAAAAAAGGGAAAGAAGGGATAACGATAAGTGAAGGGTCCACGTACCAACGTACGTGAGCCTCGATCAGAACTAATGCGCCCTGATCGGGGGCGCCCAAAAACCAACTCAGGTTTTGGGTCCCCTGTCGCCAGCGCCATATAAAAGGATACAGGAGAGAGCTGGCCACCTGCGCGATCACAATTCACGTACGGTTTCACTCCCCTCCCGATATTCTCTCACCCCATCCGATCAGGGGGAGCGCTGCAGCGACGGGAAGACCAAAGCCAGCCGCCGCCGCCGTCCCCGGCCAGTCCCGGTGGCGTCCTGAAGGAATCAGGACGTCGAGGAGAACATCTACTTTGACTACATCACCCCTGCATCACGCCTGCACCGAGCAGGCGATCATGTCCACTCCCGTGACATGTAAAGAAACCCTAAACCCTTCTCTGTTCCTGTTGCGAGGTGATCTAGGTGCAATTAGATTCTGCTAATGGCATCTCATAGATGCATAATTAATCCAACAGGCCTTTCCCATCCTGCACTATTCTACTCCTACCACTCCGCCGCCGCCATCCATCTCTCACGCTGGTCATTGTGGGGAGTCATTTATACTAGTGTCATGCATATGACACTAGTCTAAGTTACTATCTTTATAGTGCAAAATAACATAGTAATAATATCATAGATGACTTCATTTATTAACTTGTAGACTCATTCTTTCTCTGAAAACGCCACATAAATAAAAATTTCTTAAAATGCGCTATCTAAGTTACTCCCACTATGACTAGCCTCATCGTACCCTACCTATTCCAGCCGCCGCCGCCGCCTCCAAGCCATGGAGAAGCCAGTGGAGGGGCCGATCTCCAGGCTCACCCACGACCTAATCGCAGAGATCCTCTCTCGTGTGCCCTACAAATCACTCTGCATCCACAAGTGCGTCTGCCCGGCCTGGCGCGACCTCATCGCTGACCCCGCCCACCGGAAGAAAGTTGTGCAGACCCTGGCCGGCTTCTTCTACCACATCACCGGCGAGGCCACGCCCGTCAAGTACGCCGACCTGTCCGCCTTCCCCTGGTCGAGCGTTCCCAAGACCTACCCACGCCTACCACAACCGCCTGACAAGATGGGCAATTTCTTCTCTCTTGAGGGTTCCTGCGATGGATTGTTTCTTGCCCGCATTCGGGCGGCCACCCCTGCTGGAAAAGTTCGCTACATGGTCTCCAATCCAGCTACGAGTGAGTACACTGTGCTGCCTGACTCTGGCTCCGCCGGCAACATCTGCCGTGCTTACCTGGGTTTCAACAGTGGTGTTTCCACTCAAGAGTTTCATGTGTTCGAGTTTGTACTGGATTGGCCAGACTGGACTATGACAGGAGTCAACATTTACTCTTCAAAAACTGGTGCTTGGGTAGCAATGGACCCCCAGTGGGACATCCAAGTTAGGCTGTGCTGGCGCGAACCGGGAGTTTTCCGTAAGGGGTGTCTGCACTTGCTCATACGTCAGTTTGGGTTGGCAATAGTTGACGCACAAGGGCTAAACTGGAGAGTGGAGAATCATCCAGCTACCAATTAGTGTTGATCCATTTTCCTCCGGATTCATCGGAAAGTCTGCCGGACAGCTAGTTTATATCGACTCCGGCGGCATTGAAGGGCACGGTTCTAATGCATTTTCGACTATATTAGTTTATGTTCTTGGTGTTGAGATTTATCAGTGGGATGTGACTCACCTGGATGACAAGTGCACGCGTTGGAAATTGCTGCACAAGCTTTCAAATGTAGCTCCAAAGAAGATTTTTTCGCCTTGGCTTTGACCTCGAAGTTATTGCAGTACACCCACATGCCAATATAATCTTCTTTATGGCTCATTGGAAGAATGAACTGGTTGCATACGATCTGGATCATCATGAAAGCGCAATTGTGTATCACATTGAGCCTAAC
>NC_041392.1:686938169-686942611 GCF_002162155.2 Triticum dicoccoides | reverse complement strand
ATTGATGAATGTTCTGCTGATTAAATGGTGGGCGGTCAGCAATGAGGTGCTCCGTTGCGTTCTCAAGAGTAATCTTCACACAGATTAAAATACAAATATTATTGTTTTGGGTTGGAAAATGCCAACTCCAGTTTTCAGTTCAGTTGGAAAACGCCAACAAGTACAGCTGCATGAGATACCTTAATGTGTTCTATCATAGTAGTTTGCATATGTGTGAAGCATGTATTGTGATCATGCTATATATCTCAAAAGGCCGAGAAATGTCAATGTTGATAATTCTTAACCTAGCTGGTTTAGATTTTGTAGTACAAAATGATCATAATCTTTGGGACTTGGAACCATTTGTTGCTCCTTTTTCTTCTAATGGCTCCAAGTTAGAACTACGACCGGAGTATCTATTTTCGTTTTCCCTGTCCTCTTTAAAACTTTCAATTTAGTTGGTGCGTGATAAAAGTGTATCCCTGATTTGAAGCTTCTTACTCATCACCAAGCAACGAAACTGAAAACATTAGCCTTCATGTGTGGGATCTTCGTCTCTCTCCGAACCTGATTGCTTTTTCTAGCAGGTTTTTAAGATTCTGTGGAAAATCAGAGGCCCTAGTTCTGTTTTCTTGGGCTAACCAGAGTAGTTGCCTTGCCTACCAGTATCCACAGATGTTGTAATTTGCAGTAAGCCGATCACTCAGTTGTAGAGTAAAATTAATAATTCCAGGGACATAGTTAGCAGAATAATGATAGACTTATTTTTTTCCAGTAGATAAGCATGTCAGGAATAGTATGGAATTTTTTTAGCCCGGTGCTTGTTAAGTTTAGCACTTAGCACATGCATTTTTAGCTAGAGTTAATGCCATTGTATTGATGTTTAGGCTGTTACTTTATAGACCTTTTGTTGGTCTTACCTATTTCCTTTCATACCCCTGGCTTCCTGCCTTAATTAATTAAGGCTAGACTACCTTTGTTGCATCAATTGGTTATATATTGTTTCCTCAGATAACTTCTATTGTCAATGTGTATTCCGCTGAATAATGTGAAGCATATAGCCATTGAACTGTTCTACTCCCCCTTACTAGTAATTACCTACGGTTATATCCTTACTCCTTGGACGGAATTTTGGTAGCTTTGCACTAATTCTTTGTAAATAATTTTTTTTGAAACGAGGCAAAAGACTTGCCATTTTCATTGATTAAGAAGAAGTGAGAATTGCCCGGTTAATTGACGGAAAACCGGGCTAAAACCGAAACAACCCAACCCATAAACACATGGGCACCACCGGCCAACCTGGCCACCGACATGGAACACACTCCACGACGGCACATGCCAACAGATGGCCACACGCACGAACAACTGACAGCTCTGACTTTGACGACGATCATTGCCTGGGAAATATGCAGGACTTGCGCCGACCGTGCCCGCCGCAAATGACCACCGAGCGCATGTCATCGTCACCACATCGATCCGCTCCACTGCAGCTCTGACTTCAAAGCAACCGGACAACCCACGAAAGAGCACCCCGGACACGCCGGGAAGATTCGACTACCAAAGCCCGAGCCGCGACCCAAGCTCCTCTCGACGCCACCATCGTTGCTAAACAGAAATCAGCGCCCCCGAAACGGCCGCCTCAGCAACCACGCGGCGAAGATGCCGCCATCCACCGCGGCGAAGATGCCGCCTTCCACCGGTCTCCGGTTGTAGCCGGCTCTGAGATGATGCCCCCAAGGAGGAAGAAGACGTGGAGACGCCTTCATCGCCCGATCCCGTGGATCTGAGGATTCCCTCCGGAGCCAAGGCCGCGGGGAGAAGCACCACACCAAAATGGCGCTTCCAAGAAAGAGTGCGGTGCCCGCGGGCGTCGCCGTCGCCGGATCCGGCAGAGGTCGGAGAAGGATTTCTCCAGGAGATGCTCCACCACCGCGAGCCCGAACCAGCCTGCCACCAACCGCCACCAAACCTGCACCGCAGAGCACCGAAGGGAATCTCCCGCCAGCGCCCGCGCCCGTCCCAGCTGAGGCAGTCCCGCGCGACCCCCCGGCCAGCAGCAGTCGTGCTGCCGGGTCCTGGGCGCACACTGCCGTCTCCACCGACTAGCCGACCCCGCTAGAGGAAGGAGTAGCCACGCTCGAATCTCGCCGAGCCACACCACCTCCCGCCGCAGCAGAGACGCCAAACCACAGCAGCTCCGCCGCCGCCGCCCACGCAGCCGACGAGAGCCACCGCCCGCCCGCGACCGTGCCGCCCAAAGATCGAAGAGGTCCGGGGCCGCCACGCCGGCGTCCGAGCACCCGTGCCGCTGACCCCCGCAGCAGAAACCGGGGAAGCCAGATCTGGCCGCGACCGGCTCGATCCAGCCGCCCCACGCAGCGCCCTGCAACAGCCCCCTCCGCATCCGCAAGCCGAGCATCACCCCCGCCGCCAGAGCATCACCGGAGATAGGCGAGGCAGCCGCGCAGTCCACCACCAGGCACCACAGCGCCAAGCGCCACACGCCGCCGATCCCCCAGGACTGGACGCCGCACGACAGGAGAAGGCCCCGCCGCCGCCGCCCCCGCACGGGCTTTGCCCGGCGGTGGCCACCGGCGGCGGCGAGGGAGGAGCAGGTGGGGGGAGTGGGAGGCGGCAGGGATCGGGTCGCCGCCCGAGTCGCCAAGCTAGGCGACGCGGGGGCCGAAAGGACATCAATTTCTTTGTAAATAATGGCTATTAGTATTTATGTGAAGTTCTTATATACAACTCTTCCGTTGAGTCAATTCTTCAGTATAAGGTGTATTAGTTTTTTCAGATCTCAAACATATACTGGTATGACCAAGTTTCTAGAAAAAGAATATCACTATCTACAATACCAAATTTGTACCATTCGATCCATCATGAAAGTGTTTTCATATTTTATCTATTAGGTATCGTAGATGTTGAATTTTATTCTATAATCTTGGTCAAACATACATATGTTTGACTTTCATAAAAACTGATGCACCTTATATTCTGGAATGGATGGCGCTAATTTAGAGAATTATTACCTGTTCTTCTGTAGCCATCTGTCTTACGATGAGGCAACAAGTAGCGGCCTATGTTCGTTACTCTGTTTTGCAGACTCAAATAAATAATGCTCCAGTCACATGAAACCTCGGATTAGATGGTAGCAACTCTCAGAAATCAGATGGGTGGGCATCAGCAGACCACATTGGCTAGTAGTCCAAAACCATTTGCTAGTATACTTACTAGTAGTTTCTAGCTTTCTCTGTTGTCCTTTTCTTGCTTTTTTCTGTATAGTTTGAATGTCTCGTACCCTTATCTAGTGTTTTTAATTATTTATTATTACTGCAGTGCAGCGATTTTGAGATTGATCTAAGCCCAGATTATGCTGTGGAAGACAGATTCATCAGAGGTTGCCTGATCTCAGCCTAATCTTCTACCCCTTTCGAGCACAGCTACTGTTTAGATGCCAATTCTTCAAGACAAGGCAGTGCATTGGCCAAGCACTGATCAGTTCACTTCCATCTGCATGCTACATTAGCACGACGACTTTTTTGTAATCGATGGCCAGGTGTCCATAGACCGGGATGCCCAAGACACAGTGGTAAACTCAAAGGGGCTATAATGTTGGAGAAATATGGGTACAGAAACAGAGGATAAGTGGGGGTTCTGAGTGAGTCTTGAGCCGCTGGCTGCAGATGACTGTCACCACGCAGCAGGAAATGTTGGCTGGACCAAACCATGCCGGTGTTTCCATATAGAGCACTTCTACGGTACCCAGCAATGAATATGAGCCGTCTATTCTCAAAATCAAAGGGTGGTGGCAGGAGCACGCTGGGAAATAGGGACGCAGTGGTGAGTTCGACGTTGGCGGAGCCGGCTAGTCGGCTACGACGAGTTGGCGGCGGCGGCGATGGCAGTGGCGCCAGGTAGAGCAACAGCCGATGGCTAAACCAGGACGAACAGAACGGCCGATTGCTGATGGGCCAGCTTTATCTTGGAAAACGGGAAAATGACTAGAACTACCCTCCCGGAATCAACGGTGGATGATTGAATACTGCTACCTCCCATCTTTAACAGTATAGGGTACCATAAAAAAGCTCATCCTAGTGTCGGGCCCGGGAGCGACTAGTATAGAAAATGGCACTCCGGTACAAGAATAGAAAAATCGAAGCTGGGCCATTGGATTCAGGATGGATGGCACAGATTCTGCTGGAGGATGTGTATAGACAAATGCATGCTTCTGTGCAAAAAGGACCTTCGTCTCTGTTGAATTTGCTTCCTACATTCTGTGCCATCAAACGAGAGCCGCACCCCTATTTCATCTCCCAACTGCTTCCCGACGGCGGCGGCGCTCCAGCTCCGGCGTCACAGCGGCGTGATCTCGGCGGTGAGCCGGTGACCATGGGTGGCGACTGCGACGGCCCGTCGACCCCGTCGTTGGACTGGTAAGGCCCCGCTCCTCCTCCTCTTCT
>NC_041392.1:686893836-686937999 GCF_002162155.2 Triticum dicoccoides | reverse complement strand
TTTCTAGGGTTCATGGTCCGGTGGGAAGATTGAATTATTGGCCTTAATTGTGAATATAAATGAGCTCACATGGCGGTCAGATCCCTATTCTAGGATCCGATCTCTCCTCTCTGAAATCAACAAAGGTATGACGAACAAGGGGGGAACTAGCTGTCAGATCCCTGTCTTAGTAGTTGTAAATAATTGTGTGGATTAATTTATCAAATGTTTTTATTCTGAGCTTGAACTACAGGGTTGCAATGTTTTGGCATCAACACTTGTTAAAATATTAGCAGTGCAATAACATCAAATTAAGCATATATTCTGAGATGGTCTTCACATACATGCCATATTGCTGTAAATTAGTCAGGTCTGTTGGTGGATGATAGAAGTAGGGAAAATGACTGAGTTTGGTACTTTGATATGATGGAGTGACCACAACTTACATTTGGCATTTTGGCTGACTAATGGCGAAATGGTAGTGACCCGAACGACTTCTGTGCAAATTAGTGATAGAAGAGATGAAACTTATAGGCCCAGAAACAATTAATCATACAGCATCGATGTTCTGAACAGAAATATGTGTACTTAATCTCAAGATGAATATTCTGGACAGAAATGTTGTGTGTTGAACACCTTTCTTATTTGGTCACTCCATTTTTTTTCTACAAACAGAATTAAGCTGAATGTATATCATAATAGCATTGTCCTGAGATGGGATAACTAGAGCTTGGGGTTACGGGTTTCCTGATAAGTAATGCTGCATGTGTACTAGTTAATCAGTTATCAGTCACTCCATTTTGTTAACAAAACTCATTCATAGATGGGGATATCCGAAGTCTATTTTGTGTTCTCCTTTGGTCACGGCGAAATGTGAGTCTGCATATTGTACATTAAGAATAAATAGAATGTAGCAAGAAGTCAATCCAGTCCTTTAATTTTCTCTCAAAAGAACAGTAAAAATCATTTGCCAATATGCGGTCTTCTGTTGTTACTTATGCATTATGTGCTTTGTAGATACTAGCTTCCCTATAGGCATCAAATATACTGGTTGTACTACAGTCAGAACTAAAATGTTTGGGAGAAATGTTAAGTTGTATATTTTGTAAACCTAAACTTTTGGTCTTGCTTTTCTGTTCTGAAACCTAAATAACAGGGTGATTTGGCATTGCTGCCGCTTGCATGCACATGGTCGTCTTTCCTAATTCTCCTATTTCCTGGCCAGAGGGTTTCAGAATAATTGACCCATCCATGACGTACGCAACATGGCGAGATGAGAGAGCCGTTTGTTCAGCACGGCAGAAGCTCGACCAAGGTGAATAATATAAGTTGTACAACAATAATGGCTGCAGTTTTTTTTTTCTGAAATTTGACTAATAAGAAGTTCATGCCGTGGTGTTTGATTTGGATATTATTTTTCTGAATGACGAACAACTGTATTTGATAGTTCTGAATTTGGAATTTTTTAGTTGATTGTGCTTCAGTACATAGATTGAGTACACACACACACACACACACACACACACACACACACACACACACACACACACACACATATATATATATCATATGTGAGATTATATACGTGGAGATTAAATCCTTCTCTAGCAAAGATTAACTGAATGGTTCAAAGCTGACAAGGATTTGCTCCCATAGATGAACTAATCCCTGCAGCCTGCAGGTTGTGTGTGATCACCCAAACCCAGCAGAGACCTGCAACTGAACAGAGCCGTATGAAGTGATATCTTTCTTGATAAGATTTTCTTGATTACATGTAATAAAGAGGGGGGGGAGGAAGATTGTCTTTGAATGATTTGAGGGCCATGTGAGGAAGAAATTTTTGATAGGTATCAGCTCTCTGTTGTATAACTGAATGGTCACCAGTGGACAGAACCATGTATGCATTCGACCTCAAGGCGCATTCCTGGTCTGCTCTCGACTTGGCTGGCTAGGTTCCCCTGCCGCTCATCGGCATCGGCGGCACGGTGTTTGTGTTCGGCGTCCGCGTCAAGGATCACAAGCTCTACGAGCTCTGCTTCGACACGACCACCAACATGACCTGTTCTTGTACCAAAAATGACCCATCTTATGTATCAATTGATATTTATGTATGTATGTTGTGTTGTGTTCTGGTAGGGGTGTTCCAGAAGTTTAGTTCTTTTTTTTTGAAATCTCCAGATGTTTAGTTCTGATCGAAGGGGCTGGCTTAATTTTGTCATGTACTAAAATATTTGTGATGAGGATTTGTTGTCGTTGATGTTGTGTACTCAAATTTTGTGATAAGTATTAACATACCTCTTTGCCCAAGTTTCGTGCATAATTAGTGATGTCCAATAGTGTATTTAAATATGTGTGGCTTTTATGAGATTAGGCATTACTGTTGTGTAGAATTGAAATCTTGAAGGACGTGACGAATGGAAAGAAATAGATGAGGTGGTTACTGTAAACGTTGTGTGACATATCTAACTTTACCAGTGGGTTTTCCTGAAATTTACGTTTAAGTTGACTGAGATCCCTCGAGGGAAATCTGTGCCATCCAGCTTCAATCCAATGGCCCAGCTTTGATTTTTCTATTTTTGCACCGAAGGGACATTTTCTATACTAGTCGCTCCCGGAGCAGGAGGAAAGCTGCAGGCCCTCCTTGTGGTTATATTGCATATTCGCATTTACAGAGAAACATTTGAAGGTTCCTTGATATGACACCTCATATTTGGTTCAGAAACACCTGTTGGTGACCTTGCTGATAGCGGCCATCCGCGGCATCATTTGTGGCGAACAACGCAGCACAGGGCGCAGGTCAGGTTTGGAGATCCCACGCTTCTACCAGCCGCAGATTATTCACGACAGCGGAATAGGCTTCAGCATCGTGGGCTTTCATCGACCAGCTGCCGGAGACGATGCCACATTTGCTGCTTGGATGTGTCGTCGCATGGGAGGTTTGGCATTCCATCCTTCGCGAATGGCAGCATCTGGAGTGGGTATCTGACTACGACGAGCAGCTGATTTGCATGGCAGACAACAGACTCAACGCGACCGAGGCACACAAGAGACATGTGGACAGCCGTCATGTTGGTGTCGTGGTGCATGTTGGAGCCGACTCTCTCAGCTCACCTCTTCTCTCTTGGTTGTTTCACACAACACACCCAAGAACACAAGAACACAAAAAGTTTGGTGCCGCTGCCTCACACAGCCAGCGTTTTCTTCTGTCTATTTCTTGTCAAAGGTAAACATGCTTTGCATC
The DNA here is from genome assembly GCF_002162155.2 of Triticum dicoccoides. Classification (NCBI taxonomy): domain Eukaryota; kingdom Viridiplantae; phylum Streptophyta; class Magnoliopsida; order Poales; family Poaceae; genus Triticum; species Triticum dicoccoides. The sequence continues at coordinate 686,934,779 of NC_041392.1, read as the reverse complement.
TGTATAAGTAGCAGCCACACGGGCGCACTACCTGGCCACTAGCAGTGCCCACGCACGCATAACTCTTCCCCTAGAATCTCTCTAGGACGTGCAAGTGTTGGGTTTCGTAGTAATTTCAAAAAATTTCCTACGCACACGCAAGATCATGTGATGCACAGCAACGAGAGGGGAGAGTGTTGTCTACGTACCCAACGCAGACCGACTACGGAAGCGCTGACACGACGTAGAGGAAGTAGTCATACGTCTTCACGATCCAACCGATCAAGCACCGAAACTACGACACCTCCGAGTTCGAGCACACGTTCAGCTCGATGACGATCCCCGGACTCCGATCCAGCAAAGTGTCGGGGAAGAGTTCCATCAGCACGACGGCGTGGTGACGATCTTGATGCACTACAGCAGCAGGGCTTCGCCTAAACTCCGCTACAGTATTATCGAGGAATATGGTGGCTAGGGGCACCGCACACGGCTAAGGAATAGATCACGTGGATCAACTTTTGTATTTCTGGGGTGCCTCTGCCTCAGTATATAAAGGAGCCAAGGGGGAGGGGGGCGCCGGCCAGGAGGAGGGCGCAGGAAGGAGTCCTACTCCCTCTCCTAGTCCTAATAGGACTAGGGGAGGGGGGAGGTGCGCAGCCACCTTGGGCTGCCCCTTTCTCCTTTCCACTAAAGCCCATTAAGGCCCATATGGCTCCCGGGGGGTTCCGGTAACCTCCCGGTACTCCGGTAAAATCCCGATTTCACCCGGAACACTTCCGATATCCAAACATAGGCTTCCAATATATCAATCTTTACGTCTCGACCATTTCGAGACTCCTCGTCATGTCCGTGATCACATCCAGGACTCCGAACAACCTTCGGTACATCAAAATGCATAAACTCATAATATAACTGTCATCGTTACCTTAAGCGTGCGGACCCTACGGGTTCGAGAACAATGTAGACATGACCGAGACACGTCTCCGGTCAATAACCAATAGCGGGACCTGGATGCTCATATTGGCTCCTACATATTCTACGAAGATCTTTATCGGTCAGACCGCATAACAACATACGTTGTTCCCCTTTGTCATCGGTATGTTACTTGCCCGAGATTCGATCGTCGGTATCCAATACCTAGTTCAATCTCGTTACCGGCAAGTCTCTTTACTCGTTCTGTAATACATCATCCCGCAACTAACTCATTTAGTTGCAATGCTTGCAAGGCTTAAGTGATGTGTATTACCGAGAGGGCCCAGAGATACCTCTCCGACAATCGGAGTGACAAATCCTAATCTCAAAATACGCGAACCCAACATCTACCTTTGGAGACACCTGTAATGCTCCTTTACAATCACCCAGTTACGTTGTGACGTTTGGTAGCACCCAAAGTGTTCCTCCGATAAACGGGAGTTGCATAATCTCATAGTTATAGGAACATGTATAAGTCATGAAGAAAGCAATAGCAACATACTAAACGATCGGGTGCTAAGCTAACAGAATGGGTCATGTCAATCAGATCATTCAACTAATGATGTGACCTCGTTAATCAAATAACAACACTTTGTTCATGGTCAGGAAACATAACCATCTTTGATTAATGAGCTAGTCAAGTAGAGGCATACTAGTGACACTAAGTTTGTCTATGTATTCACACATGTATTATGTTTCCGGTTAATACAATTCTAGCATGAATAATAAACATTTATCATGATATAAAGAAATAAATAATAACTTTATTATTGCCTCTAGGGCATATTTCCTTCAGTCTCCCACTTGCACTAGAGTCAATAATCTAGATTACACTGTAATGATTCTAACACCCATGGAGCCTTGGTGCTGATCATGTTTTGCTCGTGGAAGAGGCTTAGTCAACGGGTCTGCAACATTCAGATCCGTATGTATCTTGCAAATCTCTATGTCTCCCACCTGGACTAGATCCCGGATGGAGTTGAAGCGTCTCTTGATGTGCTTGGTCCTTTTGTGAAATCTGGATTCCTTTGCCAAGGCAATTGCACCAGTATTGTCACAAAAGATTTTCATTGGACCCGATGCACTAGGTATGACACCTAGATCGGATATGAACTCCTTCATCCAGACTCCTTCGTTCGCTGCTTCCGAAGCAGCTATGTACTCCGCTTCACATGTAGATCCCGCTACGACGCTTTGTTTAGAACTGCACCAACTGACAGCTCCACCGTTTAATGTAAACACGTATCCGGTTTGCGATTTAGAATCGTCCGGATCAGTGTCAAAGCTTGCATCAACATAACCTTTTACGGTGAGCTCTTTGTCACCTCCATATACGAGAAACATATCCTTAGTCCTTTTCAGGTATTTCAGGATGTTCTTGACCGCTGTCCAGTGATCCACTCCTGGATTACTTTGGTACCTCCCTGCTAAACTTATAGCAAGGCACACATCAGGTCTGGTACACAGCATTGCATACATGATAGAGCATATGGCTGAAGCATAGGGAACATCTTTCATTTTCTCTCTATCTTCTGCAGTGGTCGGGCATTGAGTCTTACTCAACTTCACACCTTGTAACACAGGCAAGAACCCTTTCTTTGCTTGATCCATTTTGAATTTCTTCAAAACTTTGTCAAGGTATGTGCTTTGTGAAAGTCCAATTAAGCGTCTTGATCTATCTCTATAGATCTTAATGCCTAATATGTAAGCAGCTTCACCGAGGTCTTTCATTGAAAAACTCTTATTCAAGTATCCATTTATGCTATCCAGAAATTCTATATCATTTCCAATTAGTAATATGTCATCCACATATAATATTAGAAATGCTACAGAGCTCCCACTCACTTTCTTGTAAATACAGGCTTCTCCGAAAGTCTGTATAAAACCAAATGCTTTGATCACACTATCAAAGCGTTTATTCCAACTCCGAGAGGCTTGCACCAGTCCATAAATGGATCGCTGGAGCTTGCACACTTTGTTAGCTCCTTTTGGATCGACAAATCCATTCAGGAATGCAGTTTTAACATCCATTTGCCAAATTCCATAATCATAAAATGCGGCAATTGCTAACATGATTCGGACGGACTTAAGCATCGCTACGGGTGAGAAGGTCTCATCGTAGTCAATCCTTTGAACTTGCCGAAAACCTTTCGTGACAAGTCGAGCTTTGTAGGCAGTAACATTACCATCAGCGTCAGTCTTCTTCTTGAAGATCCATTTATTCTCAATTGCTTGCCGATCATCGGGCAAGTCAACCAAAGTCCATACTTTGTTCTCATACATGGATCCCATCTCAGATTTCATGGCTTCAAGCCACTTTGCGGAATCTGGGCTCACCATTGCTTCTTCATAGTTCGTAGGTTCATCATGATCTAGTAGCATGACTTCCAGAACAGGATTACTGTACCACTCTGGTGCGGATCTTACTCTGGTTGATCTACGAGGTTCAGTAGTATCTTGATCTGAAGTTTTATGATCATTATCATTAGCTTCCTCACTAACTGGTGTAGGTGTCACTGAAACAGTTTTCTGTGATGTACTACTTTCCAGTAAGGGAGCAGGTACAGTTACCTCGTCAAGTTCTACTTTCCTCCCACTCACTTCTTTCGAGAGAAACTCCTTCTCTAGAAAGGATCCATTTTTAGCAATGAATGTCTTGCCTTCGGATCTGTGATAGAAGGTGTACCCAACAGTCTCCTTTGGGTATCCTATGAAGACACATTTCTCCGATTTGGGTTCGAGCTTATCAGGTCGAAGCTTTTTCACATAAGCATCGCAGCCCCAAACTTTAAGGAACGACAATTTTGGTTTCTTGCCAAACCATAGTTCATAAGGTGTTGTCTCAACGGATTTTGATGGTGCCCTATTTAACGTGAATGCGGCCGTCTCTAAAGCATAACCCCAAAACGATAGCGGTAAATCTGTAAGAGACATCATAGATCGCACCATATCTAGTAAAGTACGATTACGACGTTCTGACACACCATTACGCTGTGGTGTTCCGGGTGGCGTGAGTTGCGAAACTATTCCACAGTTTTTCAAATGTACACCAAACTCGTAACTCAAATATTCTCCTCCACGATCAGATCGTAGAAACTTTATTTTCTTGTTACGATGATTTTCAACTTCACTCTGAAATTCTTTGAACTTTTCAAATGTTTCAGACTTATGTTTCATTAAGTAGATATACCCATATCTGCTTAAATCATCTGTGAAGGTGAGAAAATAACGATATCCGCCACAAGCCTCAATATTCATCGGACCACATACATCGATATGTATGATTTCTAACAAATCTGTTGCTCTCTCCATAGTACCGGAGAACGGTGTTTTAGTCATCTTGCCCATGAGGCACGGTTCGCAAGTACCAAGTGTTTCATAATCAAGTGGTTCCAAAAGTCCATCAGTATGGAGTTTTTTCATGCGCTTTACACCGATATGACCTAAACGACAGTGCCACAAATAAGTTGCACTTTCATTATCAACTCTGCATCTTTTGGCTTCAACATTATGAATATGTGTATTACTACTATCGAGATTCAATAAGAATAGACCACTCTTCAAGGGTGCATGACCATAAAAGATATTACTCATATAAATAGAACAACCATTATTCTCTGATTTAAATGAATAACCGTATCGCATTAAACAAGATCCAGATATAATGTTCATGCTCAACGCTGGCAACAAATAACAATTATTTAGGTCTAATACTAATCCCGGAGGTAGATGTAGAGGTAACGTGCCGATCGCGATCACATCGACTTTGGAACCGTTTCCCACGCGCATCGTCACCTCGTCCTTCACCAGTGTTCGCTTAATCCGTAGTACCTGTTTCGAGTTGCAAATATTAGCAACAGAACCAGTATCAAATACACAGGTGCTACTGCGAGCTCTAGTAAGGTACACATCAATAACATGTATATCACATATACCTTTGTTCATCTTGCCATCCTTCTTATCCGCCAAATACTTGGGGCAGTTCCGCTTCCAGTGACCAGTCTGCTTGTAGTAGAAGCACTCAGTTTCAGGCTTAGGTCCAAACTTGGGTTTCTTCTCCTGAGCAGCAACTTGTTTGCTGTTCTTCTTGAAGTTCCCCTTCTTCTTCCCTTTGCCCTTTTTCTTGAAACTAGTGGTCTTGTTGACCATCAACACTTGATGCTCCTTCTTGATTTCTACCTCCGCAGCTTTCAGCATTGCGAAGAGCTCGGGAATAGTCTTGTTCATCCCTTGCATATTATAGTTCATCACGAAGCTCTTGTAGCTTGGTGGCAGCGATTGGAGAATTCTGTCAATGACGCAATCATCCGGAAGATTAACTCCCAATTGAATCAAGTGATTATTATACCCAGACATTTTGAGTATATGCTCACTGACAGAACTGTTCTCCTCCATCTTGCAGCTATAGAACTTATTGGAGACTTCATATCTCTCAATCCGGGCATTTGCTTGAAATATTAACTTCAACTCCTGGAACATCTCATATGCTCCATGACGTTCAAAACGTCGTTGAAGTCCCGATTCTAAGCCGTAAAGCATGGCACACTGAACTATCGAGTAGTCATCAGCTTTGCTCTACCAGACGTTCATAACATCTGGTGTTGCTCCAGCAGCAGGCCTGGCACCCAGCGGTGCTTCCAGGACTTAATTATTCTGTGCAGCAATGAGGATAATCCTCAAGTTACGGACCCAGTCCGTGTAATTGCTACCATCATCTTTCAACTTTGCTTTCTCAAGGAACGCATTAAGATTCAATGAAACAACAGCACGAGCCATCTATCTACAATCAACATAAACAAGCAAGATACTATCAGGGACTAAGTTCATGATAAATTTAAGTTCAATTAATCATATTACTTAAGAACTCCCACTTAGATAGACATCCCTCTAATCTTCTAAGTGATCACGTGATCCAAATCAACTAAACCATAACCGATCATCACGTGAGATGGAGTAGCTTTCAATGGTGAACATCGTTATGTTGATCATATCTACTATATGATTCACGCTCGACCTTTCGGTCTCCGTGTTCCGAGGCCATATCTGCATATGCTAGGCTCGTCAAGTTTAACCTGAGTATTCTGCGTGTGCAAAAACTGGCTTGCACCCGTTGTAGATGGACGTAGAGCTTATCACACCCGATCATCACGTGGTGTCTGGGCACGACGAACTTTGGCAACGGTGCATACTCAGGGAGAACACTTCTTGATAATTTAGTGAGAGATCATCTTATAATGCTACCGTCAATCAAAGCAAGATAAGATGCATAAAAAGATAAACATCACATGCAATCAATATAAGTGATATGATATGGCCATCATCATCTTGTGCTTGTGATCTCCATCTCCGAAGCACCGTCATGATCACCATCGTCACCGGCGCAACACCTTGATCTCCATCTTAGCATCGTTGTCGTCTCGCCAATCTTATGCTTCCACGACTATCACTACCGTTTAGTAATAAAGTAAAGCATTACATCGCGATTGCATTGCATACAATAAAGCGACAACCATATGGCTCCTGCCAGTTGCCGATAACTCGGTTACAAAACATGATCATCTCATACAATAAAATTCAGCATCATGCCTTGACCATATCACATCACAACATGCCCTGCAAAAACAAGTTAGACGTCCTCTACTTTGTTGTTGCAAGTTTTACGTGGCTGCTACGGGCTTAAGCAAGAACCAATCTCACCTACGCATCAAAACCACAACGATAGTTTGTCAAATAGACTCCGTTTTAACCTTCGCAAGGATCGGGCGTAGCCACACTCGGTTCAACTAAAGTTGGAGAGACAGTCGCCCGCAAGCCACCTGTGTGCAAAGCACGTTGGGGGAACCGGTCTTGCGTAAGCGTACGCGTAATGTTGGTCCGGGTCGTCTCGTCCAACAATGCCGCCGAACCATAGTATGACATGCTGGTAGGCAGTATAACTTATATCGCCCACAACTCACTTGTGTTCTACTCGTGCATATAACATCAACATAAATAACCTAGGCTCAGATGCCACTGTTGGGTTTCGTAGTAATTTCAAAAAATTTCCTACGCACACGCAAGATCATGTGATGCATAGCAACGAGAGGGGAGAGTGTTGTCTACGTACCCAACGCAGACCGACTGCGGAAGCGCTAACACGACGTAGAGGAAGTAGTCGTACGTCTTCATGATCCAACCGATCAAGCACCGAAACTACGGCACCTCCGAGTTCGAGCACACGTTCAGCTCGATGACGATCCCTGGACTCTGATCCAGCAAAGTGTCGGGGAAGAGTTCCGTCAGCACGACGGCGTGGTGACGATCTTGATGCACTACAGCAGCAGGGCTTCGCCTAAACTCCGCTACAGTATTATCGAGGAATATGGTGGCTGGGGGCACCGCACACGGCTAAGGAATAGATCACGTGGATCAACTTTTGTATTTCTGGGGTGCCTCTGCCTCAGTATATAAAGGAGCCAAGGGGGAGGGGGCGTCGGCCAGGAGGAGGGCGCAGGAGGAGTCCTACTCCTTCCGGGAGTAGGACTCCCCCCAATCCTAGTTGGACTAGGATTCCCCGAGGGGGAAAGAGGGAGAGGGGGGCCGGCCACCTCTCCTAGTCCTATTAGGACTAGGGGAGGGGGGAGGTGCGCAGCCACCTTGGGCTGCCCCTTTCTCCTTTCCACTAAAGCCCATTAAGGCCCATATGGCTCCCGGGGGGTTCCGGTAACCTCCCGGTACTCCGGTAAAATCCCGATTTCACCCGGAACACTTCCGATATCCAAACATAGGCTTCCAATATATCAATCTTTACATCTCGACCATTTCGAGACTCCTCGTCATGTCCGTGATCACATCCGGGACTCCGAACAACCTTCGGTACATCAAAATGCATAAACTCATAATATAACTGTCATCGTTACCTTAAGCGTGCAGACCCTACGGGTTCGAGAACAATGTAGACATGACCGAGACACGTCTCCGGTCAATAACCAATAGCGGGACCTAGATGCCCATATTGGCTCCTACATATTCTACGAAGATCTTTATCGGTCAGACCGCATAACAACATACGTTGTTCCCCTTTGTCATCGGTATGTTACTTGCCCGAGATTCGATCGTCGGTATCCAATACCTAGTTCAATCTCGTTACCAGCAAGTCTCTTTACTCGTTTTGTAATACATCATCCCGCAACTAACTCATTTAGTTGCAATGCTTGCAAGGCTTAAGTGATGTGTATTACCGAGAGGGCCCAGAGATACCTCTCCGATAATCGGAGTGACAAATCCTAATCTCGAAATACGCCAACCCAACATCTACCTTTGGAGAGACCTGTAATGCTCCTTTAGCAAGCTCATGCGGCTAACTAACCTATCCATGCGCTAACAAACTAGCAAACTAGACGATCTCCTCTAGTTGATATTTTTCCAGCCGGTCTGACCCCAGCCATGCCTTACCGCTTCTCACGGCCATGCTGCATCTCACAACTGTGCGCACTCAGTCGAGACCTTGCCGGACGAGACCCTACGCTAAATGCAGAACAAAAAACCAAAAACATGCAGATACACGAGACATCAAGATTATATCTAACAGTGCATCTGTCTGGCAGCGCCGCGAATGATGTGATCGTCAATGACATGGAGGTTTCAGGAGCCACTGCCCTCGACCAAACCCGCGCGGAAAGAATCCGGCCTGTTTGGTCGCATGTATACATTGTTTGGCCTGCATAGCACGGAATTTAAAGCACCTTTAGGCCTGGCTCGCTGGAAACGCTCAGATCGGCAGTTTCTTGCGAGCCAGGTCAAGGCGAGCTGAAGCGAACGGGCCCTTGCAAGAGTGGAGACGGGAGGGATGCGAGGTGATTAGGTGAGGTCTTCTTTAACCTCTAGTAATCTTCTATCTAATATCATCTCTTCCTTGTCCCTCTGATCTACACAACTGTGGTTCCATTCGAGGTAAGCTCTACACGAGAAAGATGCATCTTGATGCTACGGTTCCATTCAGGCGATCGGTTCGCGGTTTCGTTGGTCGTAAGTTCTTAATTTCGTGTTCCTGTTTGGAGCTATTCTGGACGAATTTTGTTAGATTCGTCGCGCACAATCGATCATTTGAATTTTTTATTTGACCAGCAGTCTAATCTCATAGTTCCTCACAACGTTCGTGTTGTAAGTTTTTGGTTTCGACGATCGTAGCTTCATCTCTCTTTAAACAGCAGTCTACTGCACCGACGCTGCCATGTCGAGCTCCTATGTCCTCTGCTCAGAGCCCTCCTATTCGTCCCTCTCGACGCTGAAGCCCTTCTCCTTGATTTCCTTGCCCACGTCCTACTACACTAGAGTCATTTCCAGCGTCGCTCATCTTGGCCTACTCTCTGTCGTCCTCCTACTGCACTGACACTGCAATGGCGCGCACACTGCTTTTCTTGTGTCCTTTGCCTCTATGCACACTGTAGTTCGCCGCGCTGCCGACGGGTCGATCATCTTGGCCTCCTCTCTCTCGCCCTACTACACTGGAGTCGTTTCTGGCGTCGATCATCTCGGCCTCCTCTCTCGTCCACTGCACTGACGATACCATGGCGCGAGCACTGCATTCTCCTCCTTTGTCGACTGTCTTTGCGCGAGCACCACAACTAATTCGCCGATGGTGTTGCTCGATGTGCCGCCGACGGGGTCGCTCGCCCACGACTCCATGCTCGTCATGTCGGACACGATGCCACGGCCACTATTCACCGCAGTTGCCATGGTCCGGCGCACACTGCATTTCTCCCCCCTTCCTCTGCTAGCTCTTAACCGTGTGTGCTAAGTGCTAGTGCTAGCTCTTAATCATACCTCATGCGTGCAACCAAACACCATGTCCATGTACCGCTTGGGCCAATGCAAGAAACCAAAAAAGTGCACTTGCGTATTACCTAATGCAGCGACCTAGATGCAGGCAACCAAACAACTTGTAGATGGCGCATTAGGGCCTGGTTTTGCTCAACCAGGCTGGATTGAGAAGTGTATGCCATGCAGGTACTGTTCACAACTTGAACCAAAGACGCCCTTATTGAACATGGATATATTGTTCTTAGAAGGAAAGTCTATATATTCAACAAGTTAGTACCACCGGTTGCCCCAACGCATGTGCATCTGTAGCACCAGCAGCGGCTCATTTGTTGTCATGCCATCTTGTTGCGACCACATGCATTTGTAGTAGTTCTGACAGAAGAAGCAATACATTTTTATCAACATGAAATTTGTTTGGTAAAATCTATAAAAAATTCACCAGCAACCAATTGATTGGTACCCCACATAAGACAAGCAGGCTTGTTCCTTTCCAAAAAAACTTCAAAAATGGAAATCACTTCTTTCACGAGTCTATATCTATACTACTATTAAATAATTAAACAAGAACTTCTTTAAGCACATCCCACAAAGCGTACACAGATTCAATACCACCGCACGATTAGGCCCACTAAAATCAATCTAACGGTTAGCCTTAACCTAAACCATTTTCTGTGTGCACTTAGCAATTTACATTGAATAACCGTACTTCACCGTGAAGGAAAATATGAAACTCAACGCCTGAGCAATTAGGAAACTAATAATCACGGGTGCATCCTATATCTAGGAAACTAAATCAGAGTGCATCCATCCTATTAGGAAACTAATCTCAGACAAATCCATCCTATTACAAAACTTATCTCGGACGCATCCATCCTATTAGGAAGCTAATCGCGAGCCGCCTGCCGCCATCATGCACGCTAGCCACGATGGGGGAAGCGCGAGGAGCTTCGTCTTCCTCCGGGAACACACGTGCTATCGCCGCCATCGTCTTCTGCCTGGAGGCCAGGCGCTCTTCTGCCGCTACTGCGACGACTCCATCCATGTCCAGGGCATGCTCTCCGGCAACCATCGGCATCCGCGTTGACTTCAGCTCCGTTCGGAGCACCCACGCCGACAAAGTGTCTGTTCAGTGGGTGCACGTGCATTACATATTAAATAAGAATCGTGGGGCTTCAAGCAATCTAGAATTGTAGATTTGAGGTTATTTTAGGTTGCCGATTGCTGTACTGAAAATGTGTAATTATATATAGCACGTACATAAGAATGCAACAATCTTGTCTTACAAAGTAGGATCAAGAGGGATACAGAAGAAGTCAAGATGCAGAGTCTATTTCCCATGATTACTTCTCATGTTCATGTCGGCTTCCTTGGGCTTTACTTCGTACCACCATATGCATTAAACTGGACCGTATCAAGAGGTAACGACATCCCCTTGATTAGAATTGCCTTATTTGTGCTATTTGATCAGTGTGTGTTTTACGTATGACGTTGCTTTACCTGGAATTAAGGTGGGTTGCACCTGCCTAGGCGCTATCTCCAGGGATAGGTTGGAAATCAGAATATATGATTCATTCTTAGAGAAAACTTTACACGCGTCACTTTAACATAATTGCATAGCAATCCAATAAATTATGTAAGATTTTGTAGGAGGCAAGATATTAAAGATGTATTACTATTTCAGTTACATGATTCTATACATCTAAAACGGGTCACATGACTCCGTAACTGTTGTTAGAGAATATCTCTCGTTGTTCTGTAAAGGTATGCAATCTCTACTGCGTTCCAATAAAGAGAATTTTACCATATAGAAGGATCCAATGAAGAAACTAATAATAATGAACAACTTTTTCAGGTATTACACTATTACAAATGTATGCTGAAGCTACTCCTTACGACAAGGAAAAAGATGATGAATGCTTTCTATCTTCACCAGTTTTGTAGCATGTTCCAAATTGTTGGCTCTTTCTTATTTGAGGATTCATCATTTTTTGTAATTTAGAAGCTGACATGAAAGCTTGATAAGGTTAAGCTTGACAAATATTCTAGAATACTTTTCCTTTCATCTTTATTTTTCTTCATAACTCATTTCAGTTTCTATACGTACAAAGCGTCTTACATCATTGTAAGTTAGTATGGTTGCCAACGCATAAACACATACAAAACCGGATAAATATTTTCTATCATGATAATTATTGGATTTCTTTTATACCTTTTACATTTCAATTAGTTCTTGTAAATCATCTTTATTTCATATAAAAGTCGTTGTAGTCACATATCATCTTCTATTTCCTATTATCCATAGTAGGTAGCTATATAATTTTGGCAGTCCACACAAGCAAAAAATATATATAATTTGATCCAAGTTAGTACAAATATATATTTTGCTATGCAGATTAGTAGAATAAAATAAGATTCGAGAATTAAGCATCTTGAACAATATAATTGCACCGTAAGGCAGTTTATACCTTTTTTCCTGGCTACACTCGAAGAGAAGACTATACTACATGCCTATATTACTGCATTAGTAAATAATTGCTAAATTTATTTAAATGAGAATATTTTCCTGTTATTACTCTATGCAGCAACATAACCACTATTGTGTCTCTCTTTTGAAAATACAATTTGAGCGACATCAAACATTGTGTATCCATTTGATTTATATTTTTAAAAACGTTTATTTTTTTATATTATGTGAATTCACCTGTTTTACATTTGAGACGTGCGTTGCACGTGCATGCTTACTAGTTCTTTCAGGAGTAAAGTAAGGTAAGGTCTTTAGTCACCGTTTACCTACCATTTTAGTTAGTTCTACATGTACAATTGATTCAACAACTCGAATTTGAAAGGAATTCTTTATAAGGAAATCAGTTAAGCAACTCGAATGAATCCATCATGCATTGGTCTCAAATCCAAGGAAATATGAACGAAACCTCCCAAATCTAAACAAAGCACTAAGCATCTTTCAGAAGGAAATTTACTCTTTCAAAAAACCTTTCAGAAGACAACATGTTAAGGCTCAAAATCGACCACATAGCTTGATGACCAAGACTTCATCCATTAGTCTGGACGCCTTATATGATGATAATTCCAATCACGTAACCACAGATGTGGTTATCCGTGATAGAACATGTACTCTTATTCGTGCGCAGGCCCTCTCGTATGACTTTGCTGCTACTCCAATGGCGACGGAAGTTGTAGTGATTTGCAATGGATTGCACATGCCTCTTGAGAGGGGGTTCTGCAGAGTAATGATTTAGAGTGACGCACAAGCTATCATCAAGATATCTGAGTCAAGCGGCTTTGATCATGCAGAGATTGCTGGAGCCTTGCGGAATAAAGAACTGAGTGGGCATTTTGACAGTTTTGGGCTGAGCTTTGTTGGACGAGATGCTAATATGGCGGCTCATCTATGTGCTAAACTGGTGACCGAGGTTAGGAAGAGATGTTTATGGCTTAATTTTACCCCTCTACTCCTAATGAACACATTGCATTGTGATTGTATGCCTGATTAAGTTAGCAATAAAGCTCTTTTACTAACAAAAAAGTAGAAATGGCAATGCGGTCATCCCAGCATATCAAAACATTTCTGGATGTGGTGATCACCTTTTTTCCCATACGATCTCAGAAAAAGGATTGGGTCCACTATCAATGGATAATGAAACAACAAATGCACAAAAAAACATCCTGGTGAAAAAACATAGCCTAAAACCGGTTTCCACCGCTAACAGCAAAAGCTAATGCACCCAATCTACTAGAAGCCGACTTAGGAGTCACATATTAGCCCAAGCAAAATGTTTTCGATCACTAGCATCATCATTAAGAAAACTCCATTGCATCGTTCCTCATCCAGTATTTCTCCATTAGTTCACCTTCACCCACTTCTTGTTCCTTATTTTCTCGAGCATTATTCACCTTGATCCTCGACACATGATTTCTTGGCTCCGCGCGCCCACCAACATGATGTGCGAGTGCTTCTCGCTTCAAAGCAACAACACCTTGTTCCAGAATCGCAAACTCTTCACATTACTTTGTAGACATGCCCAATAAAGCATAAACTGGCATGCATAATAGATGAATTCATCAAGAGATCTAGTAAACTTTTTCTCAAAACAAGCTCTATTACATAACTTGGATGTGCATGTAGTGGTTTATCGTGACGGTGATGCACTCGTGGACTTGTAGTAGAGCTGGTAGCTGCCACAACAGCTTCCCTATATGTGGGTGGCCTTGAGGCAGGCGTCGCAGAGGGGCATCTCTCCTCCATCTCCTATTAGGTCACATTTGTGGAGTCCCTCGGCGTCTACCATGACGTTGCTGTCAGGTCCCATGGCTATGGCTACTTCAAGTTCCACTCACAGAAGGACGATGAGATCTGATCTATTAGATCCCAAAATACCTAAAGAATTATATCTCCGTGAGCATGCATGCTAAAGGTAGCAGATCAAACCCAAACGGACAAGTAAAAAAGACCAAGAGACTCACTGTCCTCTTGGGGTGGAAACCGATGTAGTCGTAGCCACACGGCCTGCAAGCAACTTTGTGGCAGGTGCGCAAGGAAGCCACGGGCGTGACCTGGTCATAGATCTAGAAGAGTTGCCCCTCCGTAACACCTGCCTCGGGGTCATCATTGAGGCTAGGAACGACTGGCTTGCGATTTTCACTGATGGTCACCAACCCATGGATATAGGAGGCGGCGGCATCATCGGAGGCAGGGCGGAACGCTTGCCATTGGCAGTGGATGTTCACTAACGAGAGGAGCGAGGACTACTATACTATTGGTATTCGGTCTAGTTGTATCGACTATATAGAGTCCTCTCTGATCAGTGTCGAGTCCTCCTATCCAGTGGATGCTCTCTCCAGTATGCTTCTGCACAGGTGCTAATTAATGATATTTATTTGCTACCAATCAGATAGGCTTCGGGTGTAATTGTTAGAGGAGACAAGTATTTTTTGTGTATCTGCATGTTGGAGAGTTGCGGTAATTGGGTCCACATGCCAGTCTATATGCGCGTGATGGGCTGTTGCATGTATGTAGATATGGACTACAAATTCTTCTATTTATTTAGTGCGATATCACTACCGATTAATGTATGAGATAGAGTAGATATCACTACAAATTAATGTTTGAGATAGAGTATGAAGGAAATATGCCCTAGAGACAATAATAAAGTTATTATTTATTTCCTTATATCATGATAAATGTTTATTATTCATGCTAGAATTGTATTAACCGGAAACATAATACATGTGTGAATACATAGACAAACTTAGTGTCACTAGTATGCCTCTACTTGACTAGCTCGTTAATCAAAGATGGTTATGTCTCCTGACCATGAACAAAGTGTTGTTATTTGATTAACGAGGTCACATCATTAATTGAATGATCTGATTGACATGACCCATTCCATTAGCTTAGCACCCGATCGTTTAGTATGTTGCTATTGCTTTCTTCATGACTTATACATGTTCCTATAACTATGAGATTATGCAACTCCTGTTTATCGGTGGAACACTTTGGGTGCTACCAAACGTCACAATGTAACTGGGTGATTATAAAGGAGCATTACAGGTGTCTCCAAAGGTAGATGTTGGGTTGGCGTATTTCGAGATTAGGATTTGTCACTCCGATTGTCGGAGAGGTATCTCTGGGCCCTCTCGGTAATACACATCACTTAAGCCTTGCAAGCATTGCAACTAAATGAGTTAGTTGCGGGATGATGTATTACAGAACGAGTAAAGAGACTTGCCGGTAACGAGATTGAACTAGGTATTGGATACCGACGATCGAATCTCGGGCAAGTAACATACCGATGACAAAGGGAACAACGTATGTTGTTATGCGGTCTGACCGATAAAGATCTTCGTAGAATATGTAGGAGCCAATATGGGCATCCAGGTCCCGCTATTGGTTATTGACCGGAGACGTGTCTCGGTCATGTCTACATTGTTCTCGAACCCGTAGGGTCCGCATGCTTAAGGTAACGATGACAGTTATATTATGAGTTTATGCATTTTGATGTACCGAAGGTTGTTCGGAGTCCCGGATGTGATCACGGACATGATGAGGAGTCTTGAAATGGTCGAGACGTAAAGATTGATATATTGGAAGCCTATGTTTGGACATCGGAAGTGTTCCGGGTGAAATCGGGATTTTACCGGAGTACCGGGAGGTTACCGGAACCCCCCGGGAGCCATATGGGCCTTAATGGGCTTTAGTGGAAAGGAGAAAGGGGCAGCCCAAGGTGGCTGCGCACCTCCCCCCTCCCCTAGTCCTATTAGGACTAGGAGAGGTGGCCGGCCCCCCTCTCCCTCTTTCCCCCTCGGGGAATCCTAGTCCAACTAGGATTGGGGGGGGAGTCCTACTCCCGGAAGGAGTAGGACTTCTCCTGCGCCCTCCTCCTGGCCGGCGCCCCCCTCCCCCTTGGCTCCTTTATATACTGAGGCAGAGGCACCCCAGAAATACACAAGTTGATCCACGTGATCTATTCCTTAGCCGTGTGCGGTGCCCCAGCCACCATATTCCTCGATAATACTGTAGCGGAGTTTAGGCGAAGCCCTGCTGCTGTAGTGCATCAAGATCGTCACCACGCCGTCGTGTTGACGGAACTCTTCCCCGACACTTTGCTAGATCGGAGTCCGGGGATCGTCATCGAGCTGAACGTGTGCTCGAACTCGGAGGTGCCGTAGTTTCGGTGCTTGATCGGTTGGATCGTGAAGACGTACGACTACTTCCTCTACGTCGTGTCAGTGCTTCCGCAGTCGGTCTGCATTGGGTACGTAGACAACACTCTCCCCTCTCGTTGCTATGCATCACATGATCTTGCGTGTGCGTAGGAAATTTTTTGAAATTACTACGAAACCCAACAGTGGCATCCGAGCCTAGTTTATTTATGTTGATGTTATATGCACGAGTAGAACACAAGTGAGTTGTGGGCGATATAAGTCATACTGCCTACCAGCATGTCATACTTTGGTTTGGCGGCATTGTTGGACGAGACGACCTGGACCAACATTACGCGTACGCTTACGCGAGACCGGTTCCCCCGACGTGCTTTGCACATAGGTGGCTTGCGGGCGACTGTCTCTCCAACTTTAGTTGAACCAAGTATGGCTACGCCTGGTCCTTGTGAAGGTTAAAACGGAGTCTATTTGACAAACTATCGTTGTGGTTTTGATGCGTAGGTGAGATTGGTTCTTGCTTAAGCCTGTAGCAGCCACGTAAAACTTGCAACAACAAAGTAGAGGACGTCTAACTTGTTTTTGCAGGGCATGTTGTGATGTGATATGGTCAAGGCATGATGCTGAATTTTATTGTATGAGATGATCATGTTTTGTAACCGAGTTATCGGCAACTGGCAGGAGCCATATGGTTGTCGCTTTATTGTATGCAATGCAATCGCGATGTAATGCTTTACTTTATTACTAAACGGTAGTGATAGTTGTGGAAGCATAAGATTGGCGAGACGACAACGATGCTACGATGGAGATCAAGGTGTCGCGCCGGTGACGATGGTGATCATGACGGTGATTCGGAGATGGAGATCACAAGCACAAGATGATGATGGCCATATCATATCACTTATATTGATTGCATGTGATGTTTATCTTTTTATGCATCTTATCTTGCTTTGATTGACGGTAGCATTATAAGATGATCTCTCACTAAATTATCAAGAAGTGTTCTCCCTGAGTATGCACCGTTGCCAAAGTTCGTCGTGCCCAGTCACCACGTGATGATCGGGTGTGATAAGCTCTACGTCCATCTACAACGGGTGCAAGCCAGTTTTTGCACACGCAGAATACTCAAGTTAAACTTGACAAGCGTAGCATATGCAGATATGGCCTCGGAACACGGAGACCGAAAGGTCGAGCGTGAATCATATAGTAGATATGATCAACATAACGATGTTCACCATTGAAAACTACTCCATCTCTCGCGATGATCGGTTATGGTTTAGTTGATTTGGATCACGTGATCACTTAGAGGATTAGAGGGATGTCTATCTAAGTGGGAGTTCTTAAGTAATTTGATTAAATTGAACTTAAACTTATCATGAACTTAGTACCTGATAGTATCTTGCTTGTTTATGTTGATTGTAGATAGATGGCTCGTGCTGTTGTTCCGTTGAATTTTAATGCGTTCCTTGAGAAAGCAAAGTTGAAACATGATGGTAGCAATTACACGGACTGGGTCCGTAACTTGAGGATTATCCTCATTGCTGCACAGAAGAATTACGTCTTGGAAGCACCGCTGGGTGCCAGGCCTGCTGCTGGAGCAACACCAGATGTTATGAACGTCTGGCAGAGCAAAGCTGATGACTACTCGATAGTTCAGTGTGCCATGCTTTACGGCTTAGAATCGGGACTTCAACGACGTTTTGAACGTCATGGAGCATATGAGATGTTCCAGGAGTTGAAGTTAATATTTCAAGCAAATGCCCCGATTGAGAGATATGAAGTCTCCAATAAGTTCTATAGCTGCAAGATGGAGGAGAACAGTTCTGTCAGTGAGCATATACTCAAAATGTCTGGGTATAATAATCACTTGATTCAATTGGGAGTTAATCTTCCGGATGATTGCGTCATTGACAGAATTCTCCAATCACTGCCACCAAGCTACAAGAGCTTCATGATGAACTATAATATGCAAGGGATGAACAAGACTATTCCCGAGCTCTTCGCAATGCTGAAAGCTGCGGAGGTAGAAATCAAGAAGGAGCATCAAGTGTTGATGGTCAACAAGACCACTAGTTTCAAGAAAAAGGGCAAAGGGAAGAAGAAGGGGAACTTCAAGAAGAACAGCAAACAAGTTGCTGCTCAGGAGAAGAAACCCAAGTCTGGACCTAAGCCTGAAACTGAGTGCTTCTACTGCAAGAAGACTGGTCACTGGAAGCGGAACTGCCCCAAGTATTTGGCGGATAAGAAGGATGGCAAGGTGAACAAAGGTATATGTGATATACATGTTATTGATGTGTACCTTACTAGAGCTCGCAGTAGCACCTGGGTATTTGATACTGGTTCTGTTGCTAATATTTGCAACTCGAAACAGGGACTACGGATTAAGCGAACACTGGCGAAGGACGAGGTGACGATGCACGTGGGAAACGGTTCCAAAGTCGATGTGATCGCGGTCAGCATGCTACCTCTACATCTACCTCCGGGATTAGTATTAGACCTAAATAATTGTTATTTGGTGCCAGCGTTGAGCATGAACATTATATCTGGATCTTGTTTAATGCGAGACGGTTATTCATTTAAATCAGAGAATAATGGTTGTTCTATTTATATGAGTAATATCTTTTATGGTCATGCACCCTTGAAGAGTGGTCTATTCTTATTGAATCTCGATAGTAGTAATACACATATTCATAATGTTGAAGCCAAAAGATGCAGAGTTGATAATGAAAGTGCAACTTATTTGTGGCACTGTCGTTTAGGTCATATCGGTGTAAAGCGCATGAAGAAACTCCATACTGATGGACTTTTGGAACCACTTGATTATGAAACACTTGGTACTTGCGAACCGTGCCTCATGGGCAAGATGACTAAAACACCGTTCTCCGGTACTATGGAGAGAGCAACAGATTTGTTAGAAATCATACATACCGATGTATGTGGTCCGATGAATATTGAGGCTTGTGGCGGATATCGTTATTTTCTCACCTTCACAGATGATTTAAGCAGATATGGGTATATCTACTTAATGAAACATAAGTCTGAAACATTTGAAAAGTTCAAAGAATTTCAGAGTGAAGTTGAAAATCATCGTAACAAGAAAATAAAGTTTCTACGATCATATCGTGGAGGAGAATATTTGAGTTACGAGTTTGGTGTACATTTGAAAAACTGTGGAATAGTTTGGCAACTCACGCCACCCGGAACACCACAGCGTAATGGTGTGTCAGAACATCGTAATCGTACTTTACTAGATATGGTGCGATCTATGATGTCTCTTACATATTTACCGCTATCATTTTGGGGTTATGCTTTAGAGACGGCCGCATTCACGTTAAATAGGGCACCATCAAAATCCGTTGAGATGACACCTTATGAACTATGGTTTGGCAAGAAACCAAAGTTGTCGTTTCTTAAAGTTTGGGGCTGCGATGCTTATGTGAAAAAGCTTCAACCTGATAAGCTCGAACCCAAATCGGAGAAATGTGTCTTCATAGGATACCCAAAGGAGACTGTTGGGTACACCTTCTATCACAGATCCGAAGGCAAGACATTCATTGCTAAAAATGGATCCTTTCTAGAGAAGGAGTTTCTCTTGAAAGAAGTGAGTGGGAGGAAAGTAGAACTTGACGTGGTAACTGTACCTGCTCCCTTACTGGAAAGTAGTACATCACAGAAAACTGTTTCAGTGACACCTACACCAGTTAGTGAGGAAGCTAATGATAATGATCATGAAACTTCAGATTAAGATACTACTGAACCTCGTAGATCAACCAGAGTAAGATCCGCACTAGAGTGATACGGTAATCCTGTTCTGGAAGTCATGCTACTAGATCATGATGAACCTACGAACTATGAAGAAGCGATGGTGAGCCCAGATTCCGCAAAGTGGCTTGAAGCCATGAAATCTGAGATGGGATCCATGTATGAGAACAAAGTATGGACTTTGGTTGACTTGCCCGATGATCGGCAAGCAATTGAGAATAAATGGATCTTCAAGAAGAAGACTGACGCTGATGGTAATGTTACTGTCTACAAAGCTCGACTTGTCGCGGAAGGTTTTCGGCAAGTTCAAGGATTGACTATGATGAGACCTTCTCACCCGTAGCGATGCTTAAGTCCGTCCGAATCATGTTAGCAATTGCCAAATTTTATGATTATGAAATTTGGCAAATGGATGTCAAAACTGCATTCCTGAATGGATTTCTAGTAGAAGAGTTGTATATGATGCAACCAGAAGGTTTTGTCGATCCAAAAGGAGCTAACAAAGTGTGCAAGCTCCAGCGATCCATTTATGGACTGGTGCAAGCCTCTCGGAGTTGGAATAAACGCTTTGATAGTGTGATCAAAGCATTTGGTTTTATACAGACTTTCGGAGAAGCCTGTATTTACAAGGAAGTGAGTGGGAGCTTTGTAGCATTTCTAATATTATATGTGGATGACATATTACTAATTGGAAATGATATAGAATTTCTGGATAGCATAAAGGGATACTTAAATAAGAGTTTTTCAATGAAAGACCTTGGTGAAGCTGCTTACATATTAGGCATTAAGATCTATAGAGATAGATCAAGACGCTTAATTGGACTTTCGCAAAGCACATACCTTGACAAAGTTTTGAAGAAATTCAAAATGGATCAAGCAAAGAAAGGGTTCTTGCCTGTGTTACAAGGTGTGAAGTTGAGTAAGACTCAATTCCCGACCACTGCAGAAGATAGAGAGAAAATGAAAGATGTTCCCTATGCTTCAGCCATAGGCTCTATCATGTATGCAATGCTGTGTACCAGACCTGATGTGTGCCTTGCTATAAGTTTAGCAGGGAGGTACCAAAGTAATCCAGGAGTGGATCACTGGACAGCGGTCAAGAACATCCTGAAATACCTGAAAAGGACTAAGGATATGTTTCTCGTATATGGAGGTGACAAAGAGCTCATCGTAAAAGGTTACGTTGATGCAAGCTTTGACACTGATCCGGACGATTCTAAATCGCAAACCGGATACGTGTTTACATTAAACAGTGGAGCTGTCAGTTGGTGCAGTTCTAAACAAAGCGTCGTAGCGGGATCTACATGTGAAGTGGAGTACATAGCTGCTTCGGAAGCAGCGAATGAAGGAGTCTGGATGAAGGAGTTCATATCCGATCTAGATATATGTAGATATGCTGTTGCATGTATGTAGATATGGACTACAAATTCTTCTATTTATTTAGTGCGATATCACTACCGATTAATGTATGAGATAGAGTAGATATCACTACAAATTAATGTTTGAGATAGAGTATGAAGGAAATAAGCCCTAGAGGCAATAATAAAGTTATTATTTATTTCCTTATATCATGACAAATGTTTATTATTCATGCTAGAATTGTATTAACCGGAAACATAATACATGTGTGAATACATAGACAAACTTAGTGTCACTAGTATGCCTCTACTTGACTAGCTCGTTAATCAAAGATGGTTATGTTTCCTGACCATGAACAAAGTGTTGTTATTTGATTAACGAGGTCACATCATTAGTTGAATGATCTGATTGACATGACCCATTCCATTAGCTTAGCACCCGATCGTTTAGTATGTTGCTATTGCTTTCTTCATGACTTATACATGTTCCTATAACTATGAGATTATGCAACTCCCATTTATCGGAGGAACACTTTGGGTGCTACCAAACATCACAATGTAACTGGGTGATTATAAAGGAGCATTACAGGTGTCTCCAAAGGTAGATGTTGGGTTGGCGTATTTTGAGATTAGGATTTGTCACTCCGATTGTCGGAGAGGTATCTCTGGGCCCTCTCGGTAATACACATCACTTAAGCCTTGCAAGCATTGTAACTAAATGAGTTACTTGCGGGATGATGTATTACAGAACGAGTAAAGAGACTTGCCGGTAACGAGATTGAACTAGGTATTGGATACCGACGATCGAATCTCGGGCAAGTAACATACCGATGACAAAGGGGAACAACGTATGTTGTTATGCGGTCTGACCGATAAAGATCTTCGTAGAATATGTAGGAGCCAATATGGGCATCCAAGTCCCGCTATTGGTTATTGACCGGAGACGTGTCTCGGTCATGTCTACATTGTTCTCGAACCCGTAGGGTCCGCACACTTAAGGTAACGATGACAGTTATATTATGAGTTTATGCATTTTGATGGACCGAAGGTTGTTCGGAGTCCTGGATGTGATCATGGACATGACGAGGAGTCTCGAAATGGTTGAGACGTAAAGATTGATATATTGGAAGCCTATGTTTGGATATTGGAAGTGTTCCGGGTGAAATCGGGATTTTACCGGAGTACCGGGAGGTTACCGGAACCCCCCGGGAGCCATATGGGCCTTAATGGGCTTTAGTGGAAAGGAGAAAGGGGCAGCCCAAGGTGGCTGCGCACCTCCCCCCTCCCCTAGTCCTATTAGGACTAGGAGAGGTGGCCGGCCCCCCTCTCCCTCTTTCCCCCTCGGGGAATCCTAGTCCAACTAGGATTGGGGGCGGGGGAGTCCTACTCCCGGAAGGAGTAGGACTCCTCCTGCGCCCTCCTCCTGGCCAGCGCCCCCCCCCCTTGGCTCCTTTATATACTGAGGCAAAGGCACCCCAGAAATACACAAGTTGATCCACGTGATCTATTCCTTAGCCATGTGCGGTGCAACCAAGAGTCACTCTAAAGTCACTAATAGTGGAGAACGAACGAAGAGATTATGGTAGGGTACGAAACCACCTCAAAGTTATTCTTTCCAATCAATCCGTTGGGCTACTCCTATAAGTGTCACAAACAGCCCTAGAGTTCGTACTAGAATAACACCTTAAGACACAAATCTACCAAAACCCTAATGTCACCTAGATACTCCAATGTCACCTCAAGTATCCGTAGGTATGATTATACGATATGCGTCACACAATCTCAGATTCATCTATTCAACCAACACAAAGGACCTCAAAGAGTGCCCCAAAGTTCTACTGGAGAATCGCGACGAAAACGTGTACCAACCCCTATGCATAGGTTCATGGGCGGAACCCGCAAGTTGGTCACCTTAACATACATTAAGTGGCACGTGGTATCCCATTGTCACCACAGATATCCACGGCAAGACATACATCAAGTATTCTCAAGTCTTTAAAGACTCAATCCGATAAGATTACTTCAAAGGGAAAACTCGATTCATTACAAGAGATAAGAGGAGGGAAGAAACATCATATATAGGATCCAAATATAATAGCAAAGATCGCGATACATCAAGATCGTATCATCTCAAGAACACGAGAGAGAGAGATCAAACACATAGCTACTGGTACATACCCTCAGCCTCGAGGGAGAACTACTCCCTCCTCGTCATGGAGAGCGCCGGGATGATGAAGATGGCCACCGGTGAGGGTTCCCCCCCCCCTCCGGCAGGGTGCCGGAACAAGGTCCCGATTGACTTTCGGTGGCTATGGAGGCTTCTAGCGGTGGAACTCCCGATCTATCTTCCGTTCGGATGTTTTTAGGATATATGGAGATATATAGGCGGAAAAGTACGTCAGGGGGGCCACGAGGGGCCCACGAGGGTGGAGGGCGCGCCCAGGGGGGTGGCCGACGTGCACTCCAAGTCTTCTGGGCTTCTTTCCTTCCAAAAATGAGTTCCGTGAAGTTTCAGGTCAATTGGACTCCGTTTGATTTTCCTTTTCTTCGAAACCCTAAAACAGTGTAAAAAACAGAAACTGACACTAGGCTCTGGGTTAATAGGTTTGTCCCAAAAATGATGTAAAAGTGTATAATAAAGCCCATAAACATTCAAAACAGTAGATAATATATCATGGAGCAATCAAAAATTATAGATACGTTGGAGACGTATCAGCATCCCCAAGCTTAATTCCTGCTCGTCCTCGAGTAGGTAAATGATAAAAGAAAGAATTTTTGATGCGGAGTGCTACTTGGCATAATTTCAATGTAATTCTTCTTAATTGTGGTATGAATATTCAGATCTATAAGATTTAAGACAAAAGTTCATATTGACATAAAAATGATAATACTTCAAGCATACTAACAAAGCAATCATGTCTTCTCAAAATAACATGGCCAAAGAAAGCTATCCCTACAAAATCATATAGTCTGGCTATGCTCTATCTTCACCACACAAAATATTTAAATTATGCACAACCCCGATGACAAGCCAAGCAATTGTTTCATACTTTTGATGTTCTCAAACTTTTTCAATCTTCACGCAATACATGAGCGTCAGCCATGGACATAGCACTATAGGTGGAATAGAATGGTGGTTGTGGAGAAGACAAAAAGGGAGAAGATAGTCTCACATCAACTAGGCGTATCAACGGGCTATGGAGATGCCCATCAATAGATATCAATGTGAGTGAGTAGGGATTGCCATGCAACGGATGCACTAGAGCTATAAGTGTATGAAAGCTTAACAAAAGAAAATAGTGGGTGTGCATCCAACTCGCTTGCTCACGAAGGCCTAGGGCATTTTGAGGAAGCCCATCATTGGAATATACAAGCCAAGTTCTATAATGAAAGATTCTCACTAGTATATGAAAGTGACAACATAGGAGACTCTCTATCATGAAGATCATGGTGCTACTTTGAAGAACAAGTGTGGTAAAAGGATAGTAGCATTGCTCCTTCTCTCTTTTTCTCTCATTTTTTTATTTTTTTATTTGGGCCTTCTCTTTTTTTGTGGCCTCTTTTTTTATTTGGGCTTCTTTGGCCTCCTTTTTTTATTTTTAGTCCGGAGTCTCATCCCGACTTGTGGGGGAATCATAGTATCCATCATCCTTTCCTCACTGGGACAATGCTCTAATAATGATGATCATCACACTTTTATTTACTTACAACTCAAGAATTACAACTCAATACTTAGAACAAGATATGACTCTATATGAATGCCTCCGGCGGTGTACCGGGATGTGCAATGACTCATGAGTGACATGTATGAAAGAATTATGAACGTTGGCTTTGCCACAAATACAATGTCAACTACATGATCATGCTAGCAATATGACAATGATGGAGCATGTCATAATAAACGAAATGGTGGAAAGTTGCATGGCAATATATCTCGGAATGGCTATGGAAATGCCATAATAGGTAGGTATGGTGGCTGTTTTGAGGAAGGTATATGGTGGGTTTATGGTACCGGCGAAAGTTGTGCCGTACTAGAGAGGCTAGCAATGGTGGAAGGGTGAGAGTGCGTATAATCCATGAACTCAACATTAGTCATAAAGAACTCACATACTTATCGCAAAAATATATTAGTTATCGAAACAAAGTACTATGCGCATGCTCCTAGGGGGATAGATTGGTAGGAAAAGACCATCGCTCGTCCCCGACCGCCACTCATAAGGAAGGCAATCAATAAATAAATCATGCTCCGACTTCATCACATAACGGTTCACCATACGTGCATGCTACGGGAATCGCAAACTTCAACACAAGGATTCTCAAATTCACAACTACTAAACTAACATGACTCTAATATTACCATCCTCATATCTCAAAACAATCATCAAGTATCAAACTTCTCTTAGTATTCAACACACTCATAAGAGAATTTTATTATTAATCTTGTATACCTAGCATATTAGGATTTTAAGCAAATTACCATGCTATTTAAGACTCTCAAAATAATCTAAGTGAAGCATGAGAGTTCATCTATTTGTTCAAAATAAAACTACGACCATGCTCTAAAAGATATAAGTGAAGCTCAATGAGTAGTCGCATAATTATGCAACTATGTGAAGACTCTCTAACATTTAATAATTTCAGATCTTGGTATTTTATTCAAACAGCAAGAAAAGCAAAATAAAATGACATCTAAGAATAGCAAACATCATATGAAGAAGCAAAAACTTAGGATCAACCGATACTAACCGATAGTTGTTGAAGAAGAAAGGTGGGATGCCAACCGGGGCATCCCCAAGCTTAGACGCTTGAGACTTCTTGAAATATTATATTTGGGTGCCTTGGGCATCCCCAATCTTGAGCTTTTGTGTCTCCTTAATTCCTCCTATATCACGTTCTCCCTAAATCTCAAAAGCTTCATCCACACAAAACTCAACAAGGACTCATGAGATAAGTTAGTATAAACCACTATATTAACCTTATCATACTCTACTGTAGCAAATCACTAAAATTATTATTCAAAATTGCATACTAAATGCCTCTGTATATTTAATAGTCCTATCGTCAAATAGAATTATTAAAGAAGCAAACATATGCAAACAATGCAAACATAACAGCAATCTGCCTAAACAGGGTAGTCTGTAAAGAATGCAGCAACATCCATACTTAACTAGCTCCAAAAATTATGAAATAAAATTCCCATTGTAGTAAATTTATTAGAGATTAATATTCAAAAGTTTTCAAAATTGTATCACATTCTGACTTTTCTAGGGAATTATTGCAACAGCGGTAAACTTTCTGTTTTCAAACAGCAACATGTATACTTGTAACATAGGCATAGTAAAGGCTATCAATGCCACTTTTATTGAAATAAAAGATGAAAAACATTTTTATAAATAACAGCAAGCAAATCCTAACAAAATAAATTGACGCTCCAAGCAAAACACATGTCATGTGGCGAATAAAAATATAGCTCCAAGTAAAGTTACCGATGAACGAAGACCAAAGAGGGGATGCCTTCCGGGGAATCCCCAAGCTTAGGCTCTTGGCTATCCTTGAATATTACCTTGGGGTGCCTTGGGCATCCCCAATCTTAGTATCTTGCCACTCCTTATTTCATAGTCCATCAAATCCTTACCCAAAACTTGAAAACTTCACAACACAAAACTTAACAGAAAACTCGTAAGCTCCGTTAGTATATGAAAATGAATCACCACTTCAAGGTACTGTAATGAACTCATTATTTATTTATATTGGTGTCAAACCTACTGTATTACAACTTCTCTATGGTTTATAAACTATTTTACTAGCCATAGATTCATCAAAATAAGTAAACAACACATGAAAAACAGAATCTGTCAAAAACAGAACAGTCTGTAGTAATCTGTAGCTAGCGCAAGATCTGGAACCCTAAAAATTCTAAAATAAATTGCTGGACGTGAGGAATTTATATATTAATCATCTGCAAAACGAATTAACTAAGTAGCACTTTCCAAATAAAAATGACAGCAGTTCTTGTGAGCGCTAAAGTTTCTGTTTTTTACAGCAAGATCAACAAGACTCTCCCCAAGTCTTCCCAAAGGTTCTACTTGGCACAAACACTAATTAAACACATAAAACCACATCTAAACATAGGCTAGATGAATTATTTATTACTAAACAGGAGCAAAAATCAATGAACTAAAATAAAATTGGGTTGCCACCCAACAAGCGCTATCGTTTAATGCCCCTAGCTAGGCATGATGATTTCAATGATGCTCACATAAAAGATAAGAATTGTAACATAAAGAGAGCATCATGAAGAATATGACTAGCGCATTTAAGTCTAACCCACTTCCTATGCATAGGGATTTTTTGAGCAAACAACTTGTGGGAACGAGAATCAACTTGCATAGGAAGGTAAATCAAGCATAACTTTAAGATTTTAAGCACATAGAGAGGAAACTTGATATTATTGCAATTCCTACAAGCATATATTCCTCCCTCATAATAATTTTTAGTAGCATCATGAATGAATTCAACAATACAGGGCCGTACCTTTAAAATTCGGGGCCCCGTGCAAAATGAAAATTAGGGCCTTTATTTAAAAAATATAAATTAAAATATTATCAGAGTCAAACCTATTTAGAGGGGTGAAAGGATGGAGACCATATATGGCATCACATGCAGAGGGAGGGAGGGAGGGAGAGAGAGAGAGAGAGAGAGAAAGATACGTGAGATTGGCCTGAAGGGTTTCCGATGTAGTCCTTGGATTTTAGGGTGAGTCCTTTTCATTTATGTTGCTCTTAAAGGCCCATTAGTACCTAATCTCTTGACCAGTAATAATACTAATCTCTAATTTGGGGACCCCTGGAATTTGGAGGCCCTGTGCAACCGCTCCAGCTGCACATGCCAAGATACGGGCCTGCAACAATATAACCAGCACCTAAAGCATTCTTTTCATGATCTACAAGCATAGAAAATTTACTACTCTCCACACAAGCAAAATTCTTCTCATAAAGAATAGTGGGAGCAAACTCAACAAAATAACTATCATGTGATTGAAAATTAAGATCAAGATGACAAGTTTCATGGTTATCATTATTCTTTAAAGCATACGTGTCATCACAATAATCATCATAGATAGGAGGCATGCTTTTATCATAGTAAATTTGCTCATCGAAACTTGGGGGACAAAAAATATCATCTTCATCAAACATAGCTTCCCCAAGCTTGTGGCTTTGCATATCATTAGCATCATGGATATTTGAGGAATTCATACTAACAACATTGCAATAATGCTCATCATTCAAAGATTTAGTGCCAAACATTTTATAGATTTCTTCTTCTAGCAGTTGAGCACAATTATCCTTTCCATCATACTCACGAAAGATATTAAAAAGGTGAAGCGTATGAGACAAACTTAATTCCATTTTTTATAGCTTTATTTTATAAACTAAACTAGTGATAAAAACAAGAAACTAAAAGACTCGATTGCAAAATCTAAAGATATACCTTCAAGCACTCACCTCCCCGGCAACGACGCCAGAAAAGAGCTTGATGTCTACTACACAACCTTCTTCTTGTAGACGTTGTTGGGCCTCCAAGTGCAGAGGTTTGTACGACAATAGCAAATTTCCCTCAAGTGGATGACCTAAGGTTTATCAATCCGTAGGAGGCGTAGGATGAAGATGGTCTCTCTCAAGCAACCCTGCAACCAAATAACAAAGAGTCTCTTGTGTCCCCAACACACCTAATACAATGGTAAATTGTATAGGTGCACTAGTTCGGTGAAGAGATGGTGATACAAGTGCAATATGGATAGTAGATAATAGTTTTTGTAATCTGAAATAATAAAAACAGCAAGGAAGCAAGTGATAAAAGTGAGCTTAAATGGTATTGCAATGTATTGAAACAAGGCCTAGGGTTCATACTTTCACTAATGTAAGTTCCCTCAACAATGATAACATAATTGGATCACATAACTATCCCTCAACATGCAACAAAGAGTCACTCTAAAGTCACTAATAGCGGAGAACGAACGAAGAGATTATGGTAGGGTACGAAACCACCTCAAAGTTATTCTTTCCAATCAATCCGTTGGGCTATTCCTATAAGTGTCACAAACAGCCCTAGAGTTCGTACTAGAATAACACCTTAAGACACAAATCAACCAAAACCCTAATGTCACCTAGATACTCCAATGTCACCTCAAGTATCCATGGGAATGATTATACGATATGCGTCACACAATCTCAGATTCATCTATTCAACCAACACAAAGGACCTCAAAGAGTGCCCCAAAGTTCTACCGGAGAATCACGACGAAAACGTGTGCCAACCCCTATGCATCGGTTCATGGGCGGAACCCGCAAGTTGGTCACCTTAACATACATCAAGTGGCACGTGGTATCCCATTGTCACCACAGATATCCACGGCAAGACATACATCAAGTGTTCTCAAGTCTTTAAAGACTCAATCCGATAAGATTACTTCAAAGGGGAAACTCGATTCATTACAAGAGAGAAGAGGGGGGAAGAAACATCATAGGATCCAAATATAATAGCAAAGCTCGCGATACATCAAGATCGTATCATCTCAAGAACACGAGAGAGAGAGAGAGAGAGAGAGAGAGAGAGAGAGAGATCAAACACATAGCTACTGGTAGATACCCTCAGCCCTGAGGGAGAACTACTCCCTCCTCGTCATGGAGAGCGCCGGGATGATGAAGATGGCCACTGGTGAGGGTTCCCCCCCTCCGGCAGGGTGCCGGAACAGGGTCCCGATTGACTTTTGGTGGCTACGGAGGCTTCTGGCGGCGGAACTCCCGATCTATCTTGCGTTCGGATGTTTTTAGGGTATATGGAGATATATAGGCGGAAAAAGTACATTAGGGGGGCCACGAGAGGCCCACGAGGGTGGAGGGCGCGCCCAGGGGGTGGGCTCGCCCCCTGCCTCGTGGCCTCCTCGCAGATCCCCCGACGTGCACTCCATGTCTTCTGGGCTTCTTTCCTTCCAAAAATGAGTTCCGTGAAGTTTTAGGTCAATTGGACTCCGTTTGATTTTCCTTTTCTTCGAAACCCTAAAATAGGGTAAAAACAGAAACTGGCACTGGGCTCTGGGTTAATAGGTTAGTCTCAAAAATGATGTAAAAGTGTATAATGAAGCCATAAACATTCAAAACAGTAGATAATATAGCATGGAGCAATCAAAAATTATAGATACGTTGGAGACGTATCAGGGGGCTTTGCGGGAGTCCGGACCGCTCCCACGCCCGCTTCTGACCGCCCTGGCCCACCCAAAACACCTTCCCAATCTCGTGCGCTTCCCGCCCGGCGCCAACTGCCCACATTCATGCCACTGTAGAGCGCGCCACTCCACATATTGAAGTGGTGCACCACCCGCTGCATGCCTGGCTGAACACGCCTCCTCGCCGCATTCAAACGCCGCCATGAAACCCGTGTGAAAGCTGAGGAACCTACTCCGGCCAGACGTTCGTTCATGAGCGGGCCGACATTAAACGCAACGTCGGGCAAGCTCCTCCCATCTGCCCTCTATTTAAACAAGGCCAGACGCTGGGCAAGAATCGCACCACCCCGCCGCTCCCCATCTCATCCTTCCACAATTTTCTCCACCCTTCTGATGCCATCTAATGAGCAGGAAGAGCAGTTCTCCGGCATAAAAGCCAGCTCGGTGTCCTCCCGAGCCCGCTAAATATGAGTGAGGCAGCTCGCTGCTCCACCTCTCTCGCCTAGCCTGACGGAGCAAGTTGCCACCCCAAGACAGCGCGTGGTTCACCACCTCACCACTCCAACCCTGCTCATGGGGGAGCGGCCATTTGCTCCAGGACGACACAGGCATCGTCGCAGCCGTGGCGACCCGTGTCGTACCGCGCCTCCCGTGCCTATGTTGCCCCTCCCATGCCTACAACTGCGCCATCCGCCATCAACGCGCGCGTAGCCGCGCCCTGCCGGCAGAGAAAGAAGCCGGCTGCACGGAGATCGACTAGTCGGTGGATGGCGCGTCCGTGTCCGCCACCAACATTGAGGTAAACTAGAACACAGGAGGCTACCGCTGCTTGGGTCCCAGGAAGGCCACCGCTGGCACGTCGCCGGCTTGTATAGCCGGTGACCTGTCCGATTCTTCTTTATCTCAGACCATCATCGGCCCCACCTGGGCTCCACGAAAGCGGAGCTCCCCTTCCCCTCCAACTGAAGCACCCTCTTTGCCACTCCGATGAGCGGTGCAGCCGGACATAGGGAAGATGGGGGAAGAATATACCTCCGGGGCTCCCGGCAGTCAGGGGAGCGGGCTGTTGGACATGGGGAAGACAAAGGGATCCGCCGTGTCCGGCCGTAAACTAGTGTGGTGTTTCCATGTCGTGGGAGTGGAGCTCCTAGCGACTGTATGTCCAAAATATAATTGTTTTCGTCCGGTTTGTATGAAATCCATCATGTTTATATGAAATCCACCCATGTTTGCATGAATTTCATCCAGTTTTGTTGAAGAAGTGTTTGCAATGTATGCGGCTATGGTTGGATGGCGGCCTCCCGCTTCTGTGTCCATGGATGGATGCGGGAGGAAATTTGCTGGTCACCATTGGAGATGCCCTCAAGCTTGCGTTTGGGCGGGTGTAAGGTGTCTCGCCATGGGTACATACAAAGTATTGTAGGATTTCTGGTCAATCGAACGGGAAAGTCTCCGGGTGTGGAAACATTTACTACTCCATCATGATTTATAAGTCTCACACATATTTCAATATAAACATTGAAAATTATTTTATTCAACGAAATATTAGTTATATGTCACAAAAACAAAACGTTAGATCCACATTCTAAATAAGTTTTCAATGGTATAGTTTTTGTGACATATAACTCCTATTTTATTGATAAATCAACGTACATTTTTTATTGAAATGCGTGAGACTTGTGAACCATGATAGAGGCCAAACACCACGAATGACAGAATTTATCCCCAAGGTATCTCTGACAAAATTGTTAATCTAATGTCACTTATCAACATGTGTTCCAAGTCATAGCAATATCCAACCAATAATCCAATGAAAAATGTAATCATATCATTTCCACTTACTCCATAAGCAATAATATCAAATATGATCATATGAAAATATAGCTAATGACCCTACTAATCCGATGGTAACATGCCAATATCCAACTTGCAAACTACTAGTCACAAGAAACCCAAGCAATAACATGGCAGTAGATAATTCTAATAACTCCTCCAAGATTGCCATGAATAAATCATCGTCAAGTAATTCAAACTAAATCAAGTTTTATTATATTAAATCATGGAATTGCATTGCAATTATGCAAGTGGAGGTTGTGGCTCGCCTTGCTCCAAGCGAGTGTTGCAAATACTCCTGGTCTTTATCAAACATTGCTAACACTCTAGAAAACAATATTAACAAGCAAAATAAATAACCACATTAAGAAAATTCTTTGTCTAGAAATCTTAGACAGCAAATAAAATTGCAAAACTCTACCAGAAAATAAAGGAGGTCGCAAGAAAAATAATGCAAAAAGAATCAGCTCATTTGGACTTGTAGTTTAGGAGCAATGGATGGTCAAAGTGGATTAAAATATCTTTAAATTGGATTTTCTGGAATCTCCATGGGCTAACGTCTTTCGACGTAAACAAGGAATCCGCCTTCACTTAAAAATGGTTCGGAGGGGGGCAGAGTGGCTGGTTGGTGGGACCACCCCGTCAAACATGATATTTGAGATTGAAGTGTTTGAAAATATTTGGATATATCTTCAAACATGATATTTGCGAATAGGAGATTAAATTGAAGAAACCATTGTTAACAATGACAAAAGCAACATGTGGGCATGGATCAAAACAAGGGATATTTACTTTGACAGTCTAAAATTTGTGATGTATCTTGAGTCCAAACTGTAACGACTCTCATGTTTAATGACAATTGAGGTGTTTGGAAGTATTGTTTGAATACATCCTCAAACATAATATCTTTGAAAATTAAGTGAATAAAATAAAAAAATTGTGTGGCTTGGGGGTTTGGGGTTATTATCTGTTAGTGTATTTCACCTAAGCATCCTAGTCAATATCTCCTCAAGATGAGATCAAGTTACACCAATATCATGCTGAAGTTAAACCATCTTGCTGACTTAAAAAAATGACAACAAAACGGTGGAGAATGGTTGAATTGTTGGGATATGTGAATAATTATTCCAACTATATTTGAAAATCCAGCAAATAATGTGAAAAGAAAATAA
Source organism: Triticum dicoccoides (assembly GCF_002162155.2). NCBI lineage: Eukaryota > Viridiplantae > Streptophyta > Magnoliopsida > Poales > Poaceae > Triticum > Triticum dicoccoides. Next base: position 686,900,997 of record NC_041392.1, on the reverse strand, counting down.
GAAAAAAAAACCAAATGGCAAAAACCAAATGTGACGATGGAAAGAAAAACCTGCAAATGACGAGATAAGGGAGGCAGAAGAAAAATAGATTGCGGTGAGCGTGGATCGAACACGCGACCTTCAGATCTTCAGTCTGACGCTCTCCCAACTGAGCTATCCCCGCTTCATGTATTGTTTTGTTAGTCCTAGGTATTTATTTTATGATTCTGACTCACTTCATATTTGCCTTCGTACTAAAATTTACGCTCTTCAAATTTTGTTGCTCATGCAGACCCCATAATCTCCACGTAGCAGCGACCAGCCAATGTACATCTGTACTACGCGTCCCTTGGAACCTTAGCATAGACTTCTCGACATGTATTTATTTGCACGTAATACATACATAAAAACCGTAGCAACACTACCGGACTCGCGGGGGCCTAGGTCCTCTGCCGTCGGCATAGATCTATGCCTACGGCCGCCGTCGGCATAGCCCCGTCGGCGTAGATCACGTCAGCGTAGATGTGTCAGACCGTCGGTGTAGTTTAGCCGTCGGCATAGGTGCATATGCCGACGGCCGTGGGATAGCTGTCGGCATAGTTTAGCCGTCGGCGTGGTTTTCCGCCTGACGGCAACGGACGGCGCCGTCAATAGCGCGGTTCAGGAGACGACACGTGGCGTGATTCAGGGGACGACATGTGGCGCAGGTATGCCGACGGCTTGGCCGTCGGCATACCTGCACCACGTGTCGTCCCCGGCTTCTCCTGGCGGCAGACATATGCCTACGGCAAAGCCGTCGGCATAGATGGAAATCTATGCCGACGGCTTTGCCGTAGGCATATGTCTGCCACATGGCAGCTCCTGGTTTCTCCTGGCAGCAGGGCTATGCCTACGGCAAAGCCGTCGGCATAGTTTGCCACGTGGCAAGCCCTGGTAACTCCTGGGCGTATATATGCCGACGGCTTTGCCGTAGGCATAGTTTTTTTTGTTTTTTTTTATTTTCCCTGTTTTCTCTTTTCCAATTCATTTGACAGCATTTCAAAACAGAACAATATGAAATTATGCAGAAATATGACAATTCATCATGTGAACATACTCAAGTTCATCTAAACATACTCAAGTTCATCACATCATCTAAAGATCATCACCGATGGAAGTTCATGAACATAAAAGTAGTGCAAGACATGAAACATGACAAAAGTACGAATATGAAAGGCATGGCACGATGGCCACATGCACGGAATCATGAAGCACCCCCGCCAAAAGCACCACCTCCGCCATAACCACCACCACCTCCGTCAAAAGCACCACCTCCGCCAAAACGACCACCACCACCTCCGCCAAAACCGTTATCGCGACCACCACCACTCTGCCAGATTGGAGTGACTGGGGTCGACGGAGCAGGAGTCGAGCCACCGGTCCCCTACATGTTTCAGAAAAGATTCTAACGGTAAATATGATATGATAGTGTTTCATGAACGAGAACTAGTTTGCTAGTAGTTAGGCAAATGTACTAACCGAACCATCACTGCCTAGTGCCACCCATTCATCGAACGTGGGCACGTGTGGGGGTTCTCCCGCAGGTGGTGGTGGGGGTCCCATTTGTGGTGGATCCGTGCGGTTAGTCCAAGACGCCAACATAGCCTGAATGTTAGTTAAACAAGCAAACTAGAAGATCAGAAGGAATGAAAGTGCAAAAATTTAGGTTGGTTTTAAGAGGGCAAAACTAACCGTCATCATCTGACGGTTGTAATCATCGTTTGCCTTCACTCGTTTCAAGTACTCCCGCACCTCGAGATTCCTATGCTCGACAAACTCCTTATATGCCTACATAATTTAGGTTGTTTCTAAGTGAGCAATGCTGAAAATAAACTAAGAATGCAAGATAGAAAAAGATAAGGAGGAAGTACTTACAGCATGCTGACGGGCTAAGGGAGTCTGTGAACGCCCCGTACTCTCTAACTGTCTCGGGTTGCTAGCCCGAAGCCGTGTGTACGAGATCGAAGGAGTGATCAAGCCATCGAAACACGGATACCGGCCATTCTTCTTCCCCTGGATGGCCACCACCGCCATGTCGTCGATCTGAGACTGGGCGACCTCGGCAACAGGAACATCCGGATGCAACTCCTGATAGTGATGAATGTAAGACCCTAGGTGCTCCTCGGTCTTGCCGTAGTACTGGCTCTCGCCCTCCTTGCGATGACTCCACTCGCGGGCCATCTTCCACGACTCCATGTCTGAGAGCGGCCTCTTCAACTTGTCCTCCTACAACGCCAAATAGAAGTCAACCATACATAAGAACATGACGTAAAGAAGAACAAAAATGTATCATGCACATAGATATACCTTCATGGCCTTGAAGCCCCAGTGGTTCCTGTTTCCTTGGCCGTGTGTCCCGTCGTCTCCACGGTTAGCCCGGGCCTTGATGCTCTTGGCAGCAAACTCTGCATCGGCGCCGAGCCACCTATCCACCAAACTCGCCCATCCGTCATGCCTTCCATAGCACCAACGAGGAACAACCTATGCAAATTTTGGAAGCATGACATGTGAGCACGAAACATATAGTTGACTGCTTGAAACAATGAAAAGTTAGTAATAGTTACCATCATGAACTGCTCCTTGCTCAAGGTAAGTCGTTGCTTCTGCGCTTGAGTTTTGGGCATCTTTTGGTGCAGGTAGTAGTGGTAGTACTGCGATACGGCAACCCAGCGCACCTCGTACTGCAACTGACGAGCTTTCTTCTTCGCAGCCGCAAGAAAGACCACGTCGGCTCTGGCCTTGTGCTCGTCAAGAACTCTATAGAGTTGCTGCAATCATGCAAAAACCAGAAGCAAACAAGGCATGAGTTGAGTGATTCAATGATAAACTATGAACAAAACTGAAGACAAGTAATTCAGAAGAGAACTTACCCAAAATTTGGTGATCACGGCCTTAGCGGTCGTCCCGTACTCCGCGTTGCTGCAAGCCTCGTAGTGGGCCCAGCTCGTGGCCAAAACCTGCTGCTGCGGGTCCCTGTCTGGCCGCGGGCAGAATAGGCCAGGCCAAAACTCCTTCAACAGGACAGTGATAAGGCCGTTCGGTTTACGGCCCTTTCCGTGAAGGATCCAGTTTCTGCAAAAGAATCAAATGATTGCCATGTGTACAATAAGAAAATGTTGTCATGTGTTGAAAATATGATTGAGAGGCACTTACTCTGTCCCACAGGTTCAATGAGCCACTTGTGCTCCTCGATAGAAGGTGGTGTAGGTAGTCCGGCATTACCACACAGCCACCCCTGCGAAGAACCCGGTGGCAAGTCACCCCACAATGCGGGATCAACCTCCCCTCCACCCTCCTCGGCCTCCTCCTCACCCTCCTCCTCGGCCTCCTCCTCCTCCTCACCCTCCTCCTCGGCCTCCTCCTCCTCGCCATCAGGAACATACTCCTCCTCCTTAGACTCAGAAGGTGCCTCTGTATAGGAGGGCATCGAAGAAGACCTTCCTATTTCAGACACGGCCCGGAGTTTTTTGCCCCGGTTGCCTCTCCCCCCACCACCTCCTCCTCTAGGGGCTCTTCCCCCACCGCCTCCTCCTCTAGGGGCTCTCCCCCCACCGCCTCCTCCTCTAGGGTCTCCTCCCCTGACCCCTCCACCTCCCTGTGAGGTGTCATCCTCGCGTAGTCGGGAGGGAACCTTGTGGGCTCGTCCACTCCGAGTAAGTCCTTTAAATTTACTGAGGAAACTAGCGCCGCTGGACTTGCCCATGATTATTAAACCTGCATTGAGAAGAGAATAAACAATTAGTAAGGATGTCAATTAAACAAGCATACAGGAAAAACATTAATACCAGAAGAGCACATTAAGCATACTATTGTAATGATCATTAAAAGAACTTACATTTTCTAGAACCCATATGAATCATCACTATTGTAATCTATTTGTGGACCGGTCTCATCATCACTATCACGCATATCTTCTTCGTTGTCTGACGGAGGTGGAGGCTCTTCCTCATCGTCAGCGTCTTCATTTAACTTTTCAAGCATAATTATGTCTCTTTGATTCACAACTGCCTCACCATCAATCTGTGCGTCGTCGTCGTTTGGGTCCAGGTCAACATAACCCAAGTCATCATCCTCGTTGTTTCGGACCACGTCATCATGTTCCTCTTGATAGAACACTCCCTCGTATGTCATGGGGTTTATGTTGTAGTAATCATCATCGTTCGGGTCCGGTAGCTTACCATGCGGCGACACCTTGAACACAACTTCCCAACCCTTTAGGTACTCTTTCTGGCATGGGTAAGGCAGATAATATACTTGTGTGGCCTGGGTAGCGGCGATAAAGAGATCAGCTCCGGCATAGACGGTTGATGGTTTAACTTCAACTAAACCAACAGAAGGCGAATGCCTCAGACCCTTTTTGGGGTCGAACCATCGGCATTTGAACATAGTGAGACTTAGGTGTTCGCGGCCATGTTTGAATGTAAGCTCGTATATTTTTCCTACCCTTCCGTAGTAATCTACTTCATTATCTCCTTCAGTGAAGACTCCGGTATTTATGGTTTTGGGATCAGGCCGACTGTTCTGGTGCTCCTCTATATGGAAGCGATACCCATTCACATCATACTTTTCGCATGTCATGACAACAGGATCAAAACCCATGGAAACCCATCTCAAGTCTTCATCCATTGATTCGGTCGGATCATTTCCCTACAAGTTTAATTGAAATTATAGGGTGCATGAGTTTAATTGAAATTATAGGGTGCATGAGTTTAATTGGAATTATAGGGTGCATGAGTTTAATTGAAAGTGTGAAAAATTACTTTCTCGATGAACCACGCAACGAAATTTTTCCTTCCATCAGCACCCTTTCGGAGAAGAGCAAGTGCCTCCGCTTCAGAAGGAGGCAGCATTCCCGTCCATTCTTCTTCAACGAATCGACTACAATAAGAAAAGCGGTATAAGAACTAGGCAAAGTGAACATGACGAATTGACTAAAAGAATGGTGCAAAGGTATTACCTCATCCACTCATCCTCAACTTCCTTGATGTTGTGCAAGATATAGAACATGACATCCTCCCACTCATCTCGTGGCATGAGATAAGATTTCGAGCATCCAGCCCTACTACCTTGCCCGATGAATAGAGGCAACTTGGGTTTATACTTGGGTTCTTCTGTATTGTATCGAGACACCTTATTGTGCAACGTGGGAACATGCTCCGGATAGTAGGCTGTCCTGAGGTCTGCCACCTCCTCTAGGATAACTGCCTCAGCTATGGAAGCTTCAATCTTAGCTTTGTTTCCACATTTCTGTCTCAGATGCTTGTTCTGTCTCTCAGGGCCGTACTGCCAACGATTCTGCACAGGCCCCCCCAACAATACCTCGTTCGGGAGGTGCAAAAGGAGATGTGTCATCGGAGTAAAGAAGCCTGGCGGGAAGATCTTCTCTAGCTTGCATATCAACTCCGGCGCCTTCTTATGCATTTCTTTTATCTTCTCAGGACATACTTCTTTAGCACAAAGCGTGCAGAAGAAATGGCTTAACTCCGCAAGAACACGCCAGACACGCTCGGGAACATAGCCCCGAACCATCACCGACATAATCCGCTCAATCCATACATGATAGTCATGACTCTTGAGCCCGGTCACTCTGCCCGTTGAAAGATTGACCCCCTTACTTATATTCGACGCATAACCATCAGTGAACTTCACGACGTGTTTCAGCCACTTGAATGTCTCCATCTTATGATCCTTTTTAAGTACGAAGTCAGCATCTGGCTTGAACCAAGATTTTCGACTGCCTGTGGGAGGCTGCATGTGTAGACGTGGTCTATCGCAAATATTCTGTTGATCAACTCTAGCATTAACATTATCCTTTGTCTTATCAGGAATGTTGAGGATCGTGCGAAAAAGGGACTCTGCGACATTCTTTTCGGTGTGCATGATGTCTATGTTGTATGGAAGTTTGAGGTCCTTAAAATAGGGAAGCTGCGTGAAGGGGGTAATGTGAGTCCAGTTATGCGTCTCACCATATCCTTCAAAAAATTTCCCTTTACTTTTTCCTTTTCCCTCACCGGCAGGCTTAAGAGCTTTTAGCTGAGCAAGCACATCCGCACCAGAAAACGTTGGAATCTCGTTTACTTCATGGACAACTTTGCCTTTTGTGAGGTTCTTCTTGTCTTCCCTATCAGGATGGTCTGGAGGGAGGAACTGTCGATGCAGGTCAAATGCAACATACTTGCCACCCTTCTTCAGCCAAATGAAAATCAAGGCCTGCATGCACACTGGGCAAGGCATCTTTCCACTTGTACACCATCCGCAGAACAAGGCATAACCGGGAAAGTCATGCATGCAATATTGTAGCCAAACTTTCATCAAGAAATTTTTCTGCAGATGTCGGTCGTATGTCAACCTCAGGAAGTACCAAGAATGGTGCAAATCATCCACCAACGGCTGCATAAACACACTCAAATTCTTCCCCGGATATTCAGGCCCCGGAATTATAAGCGACAGGAACATGGTCTTGCGTTGCATTATGGCACCGGGAGGGAGATTCAGCGGAATAACAAATACGGGCCAACAGCTGTATGGATTAGACGACATACCATATGGATTGAACCCATCACCTGTTATAGCAATTCTGACATTCCCAGCCTCTGCTGCTTCCTCCGGGTACTCTATATCGAATGACTTCCATGCTTCACCTCCTGATGGATGTACAATTTTTTTTGGATTGTACCTTTTCCCTTCCTTGTGCCACTTCATCATTTTGGCAGAATCCTCGGTGATGAAAAGGCGCTGCAGTCTTTTTATAAAATCAAGATACCGAAGAACCTTCACAGGGATTTTTAGCTGCTGCTTCTGACCATGCTTATCGACCACCTCAATATACCGAGAGGAACCGCACTTCCTACAGTACTTGTCATCCGCATACTCATGCCTAAACAAAAGGCAATTCTTTGGACAAACATGTATTTTCTCATAGTCCATCGAGAGCGCCTTCATGATTTTCTTCGTACCGTACATGGTTTTCGGCAGTTCATGGCCCTCAGGCAGGCTGTTAGCCCATACTCCCAGAAATGCTTCGAAGCAACCTCGGCTACAGCCGTACTCAGCCTTGACTGCCATCAGTTGCGAGATGGCATCCAGCACAGACAGCTTGGCACCCTCATAGAGAGGTTTCTTTGACGAGGCCAAGATTTCCAG
>NC_041392.1:686891244-686892255 GCF_002162155.2 Triticum dicoccoides | reverse complement strand
GGCTCAGGGGTCGGGGTCGGGGGGTGCGGCGGCGGCAGCTCGGGGTGTGGGGGAGTAAGTGAGTGGATGGGGGAGACCGTGACTGGATAAGGTCAACTATGTCGACGGCTAAGCCGTCGGCATAGCTCAGGGCACCACGTGGCACCTATGCCGACGGCTTAGCCGTAGGCATACTTTTTTTATTAGCCACGTCACCGATCCGCGTATAAGTTTCCCTATGGCCGCAGCTATGCCGACGGCTTTGCCGTCGGCATATTTTTATTTTTACTTTTCTTATTTTGTATAAATTTTGTAATGTTTTCTTATTTTTTATAAATATTTTAATGTTTTCTTATACATATTTTTTACATGCAGAACATTATTTAAAATGTACCATACATTTTCTTTAATGATTTGAAACATTATTTTTAATGACATGATCTTTTTTTTATATTGTACAACAATTTTCTAAAATATCACGTATATTTTTTTCTATGGTCTCATGAAAGGTGATACATAGGAAAGCAACTGACTGAGGGGTACCGTTACCGAGTGCCTGATCCGGTAACTATGCGAGTGCCTGATCCGTCTACTACCGTGTCATCGCCGTCCGTGAGGGGGGCACGCCCCGGAGACACGTGCCCCCTTTGACTTTGCACGGATGGGCTTTGACCAGTGGACCTCTTCACCCGGTTGTGTCGGGTCGGCCCAGAGGGACACCGGGGAGCAACATCTGGGCCAAACCCACAGCTAAATCCACTCCGTGTAGACCCGATGCGGTAGTTTCCCCCCTTCAGGTGCCGGCGGCGGCGCCGTCCGTGAGGGGGGCCACGCACCGGAGACGCGTGCGGCCTCTTCGGACATGCCACAACACCACCCCGCATGTATGAGGGCCCGGTACGACGCTCCGGTGGCATTGCTACCCCCCAGGGCCCCCGTCCCGCCTAACCCTGGAGCGGTTGACCACGGGATCTAGCCCTTTGACTTTGCACGGATGGGCTTTGACCAGTGGACCTCTCCACCCGGTTGTGT
>NC_041392.1:686889131-686890644 GCF_002162155.2 Triticum dicoccoides | reverse complement strand
GAGAGGAACCGCACTTCCTACAGTACTTGTCATCCGCATACTCATGCCTAAACAAAAGGCAATTCTTTGGACAAACATGTATTTTCTCATAGTCCATCGAGAGCGCCTTCATGATTTTCTTCGTACCGTACATGGTTTTCGGCAGTTCATGGCCCTCAGGCAGGCTGTTAGCCCATACTCCCAGAAATGCTTCGAAGCAACCTCGGCTACAGCCGTACTCAGCCTTGACTGCCATCAGTTGCGAGATGGCATCCAGCACAGACAGCTTGGCACCCTCATAGAGAGGTTTCTTTGACGAGGCCAAGATTTCCAGGAAGGCCTTTGCGGTTTCCTCCGGCTCCTCCGGTTCATTCGCTGAATGTGACGGAGGTGTCGGCTGTGCAGCAAAGACATCATCTAGCATGTCTCTAACCCCATCGTCCTCATAACCAGCGACGCATTGTCGTATCACATCCTCTCTACCACGGTCCCACTGGGCAAAGTTTATCGGCATATTAAAGTTGGGCATAAATCCATGCGTGCGAAGGTGCTTAGTCATCTCACTCTTATCTCTGCGGATATGCCTCTTACATCTGGCACACGGGCATTCTGGCACCATCCTCATTGGACTACGGAATATCTCTTTCAAAAACACATCAGTTTTCTCGACCCACTCTGTTGTTACTTGATTCCGACGGAAAAACCCACTATACATCCACTGATTATCTGCCACCTCTGCTTTATTGGAAGCCACACAACAAAATTAAGGATTCATTTAAATTACTCACATCAATATTTTATTTTTTACAAGGTTGACGAGAAACGACATTTAATCCACCTACATCTCTAATAGGTAAAGATGGGTCCTAATCCCACCCGAGAATGTGTAGATTGAGTACGTTGTCCATGCTCTACCCCATTCTGAGACAAAATTTCGGCAGCACCTCCCCGCTCTTCTCCAAATACACGTCTCGGCAAAATGCCGAGAGAATGTGCATCCGGAGAACAACAGGGAGGCGCCACCGAAATCCTGTCTCGAAACGGGGTAGAGCATGAACAACGTAACCAATCTACACATCCTCGGGCTGTCCGTGGAAAGCGCTGGACAATCCGAAAGAGCTGCGGTGATAAATATGCAATTGAATGCATATTTATCGATGCAACCCTTTCGGACGGGAGACCTAGGTTACGCGACTTGATGTGAAAAATTAATCTAGTGACATGATTAAAAGAACGTATGAGGTGGTGGATTTGTAGCTCACCCTCGGATGTAGATGATGTAGTCGATCAGCGAAGGGACAATCAAAGACCAAGAGCTCCAACGTCAATGATCACTCCACCGGAGGCAACACCAGAAATCCTCTAAATTCCACCAAATGAAAAAAATTAGGTCATCACATCACAAATAAAGCATCATCACACATCACATCATATCACAAACTTGTTTTAGCAAGACCAACTTGATGAAGTAACCACTCATCATATCCAAATTTTAACTTTCGTCTCTCTATCTTCACAAAAAAATTACTCTTCC
>NC_041392.1:686786181-686822721 GCF_002162155.2 Triticum dicoccoides | reverse complement strand
GAGAGGGGCCACGCACCGGAGACGCGTGCGGCCTCTTCGGACATGCCACAACACCACCCCGCGTGTATGAGGGCCCGGTACGACGCTCCGGTGGCATTGCTACCCCCCAGGGCCCCCGTCCCGCCTAACCCTGGAGCGGTTGACCACGGGATCTAGCCCTTTGACTTTGCACGGATGGGCTTTGACCAGTGGACCTCTCCACTCGGTTGTGTCGGGTCGGCCCAGAGGGACACCGGGGAGCAACATCTGGGCCAAACCCACAGCTAAATCCACTCTGTGTAGACCCGATGCGGTAGTTTCCCCCCTCCAGGTGCCGGCGGCGGCGCCGTCCGTGAGGGGGGCCATGCACCGGAGACGCGTGCGGCCTCTTCGGACATGCCACAACACCAACCGGTTGTGTCAGGTCCGCCCATAAGGACACCCGGGAGCAACATCCGGGCCAAACCCACAGATACATCCACTCCATGTAGACCCGACGCGTCCGTTCCCCCCCTCCAGGTGCCGGCGGCGGCGCCGTCCGTGACGGGGCCACACCCCGGAGATGTGTGCCGCCTCTTCGGACATGGCATAACACCATCTGATTGTGGTAGGTCATCCGATATATATGAACACTTGGAGCAAAGTCCCCTTCGTATAGACCCGATGCGGTTGTTCCCCATTCCAGTTGCCGGCTGGCGGCGGCACCGTTCGTGAGGGGGGTCACACCGCTCTGTACAGAACCGAAAAATAATGTATGTATGCTTATTAACACATACTGTATGTAAGTTAGTTAAATAATAATAATAAAGAAAACAGTGAAGAAAAAGAAAAAAAAACTATATGTATGCTTATTAACACATATTATATGCTTATTAACACATACTATATGTATGCTTATTAACACATATTATATGCTTATTAACACATACTATATGTATGCTTATTAACACAATCTATATGTATGCATATTAACACATACTGTATGCTTAATAATAATAATAATAGTACTATATGGGAAAAAGGAAAAAAGAAAAAAAAAACTATGCCGACGGCAAAGCCGTCGGCACAGCTGCGGCCATGGCAGATGGACAGCGCCGCGGATCGGTGACGTGTCAGCTATGCCGACGGCTGCCGTCGGCATATGTCCTGGTCGGTGCGCTCTGGATCGGTGACGTGTCACCCGTATCTATGCCGACGGCCACCCGTCACGGCCGTCGGCATAGATTTGACGTCGTTAGCCGGCCGTGATGAGTGTTGTCGGCGGGCCCGCTTCTATGTCGACGGCCTGTATATGCCGACGGCAGCTGTAGGCGTAGCCTGGGATAAGCCGACGGCCGCTATGTGCCGACGGCTGCTGTCGGCGTAGACGGGGATAGCCCGACAGCCATTGTACGCCGACGGCCAGGACCTAGCTGTCGGCATATCTCGGTTTAGGCCGACGGTGGCCGTCGGCATACATTTGGCTGTCGGCTTAGAGCCCTGTTCCGGTAGTGCAGCGACCAGACAATGTCTTTTTTGTCTTGGAACATCTGTACTACGCGTCCCTTGGAACCGTAGCAGCGACCAGACAATGTCTTTTTTGACATGGAAGAAGGAAATCTATGATCTGTGGAACAATCGTCAGAACACACGCGGTTTAGGCAGTAATACATACTACGGAGTGGTCCCGTTGCCTCATTAGCAAATTGTTTAATTAACCTCCAAATTTTCTTTTGGAGGAAATTAAAGGCTTTGCAGCATTAACCACCAAGAACTAGCCCGAGAATCACCGCAAGAAAAAGAAAAAAAAAAGGAACTAGGCAGAGAATGACGCGCTCCAACTCACTCTCGTCCCTCTTTGCGCGGTATATTAGTACTCGAGCCGTCGCCGGCGCCACGATTCCGGCGAGCAAAGTCTTTTGACACAGGCGACGTGCAGGCACACAGGTAGAACCGGGTCTACTTCTTTCCCGGCAGCCGTTGCACCTGTGAGACGCCTCCTCCCGAAGCTCGAGCGTGAGCTCCCGAGGGATTCACCAACCGCAACCTCCACTATCGGCCACTGCGCACGCGAGCAGAGGAGCCAACCACCCGCGAACACCACCTGGACCACGCCCAATCACACAGCCTTGACCTGCTCGGGCCCAAATCTTGTCCACCCCGAGAACGATCCCTAGGTCCAAGCCACCGTCAGCCGATGCCTCGAACCCAGGAGAAGAAGGATCACCAACCATCCTATGCCACCCTCGGCAGCCAGATCCACGTCGCCGCGACCATCGCAAGCCCACACCTCTGTCAATTAACAAGAGGTACATGCTCATACTGAAATTGGAGGTGGCTTGCTAAGTCTAGGAATAAATTCAGAAAAAGCGAGCATCAATGTCAAGTCTAGGACTTGAATCTTGGTGGACTGGGTATATCACTGTCCTTCTAACCATCCAACTACAGGTTAGTTCACCAAAGGAAGTTGTCGATTGACTTGTGTAGGAACTGTGTCTTCTGCTATGATTTAAATTTCCATGCAATTTGTGTTCATATACGTATAACAAAACACTGAAGCACCAGCGCACAAGGGTCATAGCTTGCATCATGTTGGGTCGCAACTTGCATCGCGTGCTTGTGTCGTACCAGTCGCTGGCTTGCAGAACCACCATGTCTCCAGAAACAACTACCTTCATTTGTGTGGCCACTCTTGTCGAAGGCGTCGCTCTCACTACATCATCCGCCCCTTAGCCTTGGGAAAACACCCCCGGGTGGTCGCCCCTCGCCTATGCCTTGCAACGATGCACCCCATCGGACCTACGACAACGACTGAATGGTGGAGCTCGCCGGAGGACAATTCTTTGAGTGGTTGAGAGAGAGGAGGATTCCTATGGTTTCTCGTTTGGTGTGGGATAGGGAACGAAACTGTGTGGAGGAGAGATAGAAGGCTCTCCTTGCTTGGGTTCGCTGGACAGGTGGGGCGCTACCTATGTGTCCAAGCAGACCTGGCCATATGGGCCTGACCGAGCCATATAAAAGGTCGTATCTACTATCTACTACCATTATAAAAAGAAGAGAGAGGCAGATCCAAATAACAAGAGCCGTCTATCTGAGATATCCAAGGGTCTAAATTATCTCCATGTTTAACACAGCAAGCCACGCAACAATTAAGCAACACCCGCGCCATCGCTAATCATACCGGCCGCTTCGGAATAAAAAAACAACCAAACCGCTCGTGACACCACGCCCACACCACGATCTTTTTCGCCTGCTCCTCCGGGCGCCGCTCCGGCGCCACCCGCTGAGCACGCCCCTCGCCTACCCCGGGGCTGCTTCACCACCGAACGCCGCCACTTCACCGGGCAGCGCCGCCCAACTGCCGCCTATAACATGCGCCCTCCCTGCCGCCCCACCCTCCCACTGCTCCATCCTTGTGTTCCCTCTGTTAGGACTAATCTTGATATTATTGTATCAGCATTTCAGTTTGATTTTTCGTCATGCATGTAACTTAGGTGATCTAGGGAGTAGCTAGTCATCAAGACTTTAGTTGAGTGCACAGAGAAGGCGAGATGTCGGGCTGCCATGCGATGCGGCAAGCAAGGTGGGATGCCGATGGCGGCGAGAGGCTGCCGTGCTGTGTGATACGGCATCGTCGTGTGATGCGGCAGTCGCACGAGGAGCTGGAGACCACTCTGGATGACCAAGACAATTGGGTGAGTTAGTCGTTAGCTGCATGCATAGGTTAGTTGGTGAGCTAGCTAAAAGATAAGTTAGTTGATCGGCGTGGACTGAGTGATTCAGTCATCGGGTGCTAGTTGCGTCTGTTTCTGTAGTGGACGGTTGGCCGGCCGAGTTATTGGCAGCAGCGAGTGACTCCAGGAGGTGAAGGTGGACGTGCGTACGTGGGATTAGTTTCCCAGAGATGTGGCTGGCTAGTGCGTGGGTGGGTCGAGTCCCCTGTGTATATATGTTGCACTTTGAGTTAATGAAAGCCAAGGCCGAGAGGGCTGAGAAACAATGTAGCATTTGTGTAACCAAGGAGGAGAGCCTCCCGGCAAAGCTAGCTAGTTCTCTTCCTTGGTACATGGGTGTGTGTGCGTGTATGTGTTTGGAGTTTCTTCAATGTGTGTGTGTTTGAGAGAAACCACAAGAGAGAAGGTTGAGCTGTGAGAGACAGCCAAGAAGAAGAAGAAGGCGCTGAGAGGAGGCAGCGCCAACACCCTCACCGAACGCCCTCCCGACGACCACTTCTCCACCAGCAGCGCCACCCCGCTCCTCAGCTGCACCTCCACCAGCGAATGGCTGCTTCGATCAACATCGACAGTTTCACGGCAGGCTGTTCTGCGACAGGAGGATTCGCGGCGTGCTGGGTGGTCTCGGTGTCGATGCCATCGCGGGTTGCCTCCACTCCCCCGCCGTCGCTGCTCAACTTGGTCTCCGTCGGCGCCGCTCAATTCGGCCTCTGTTGCCGCTCTCCGATCCTCCTGCTTCGACCCCTCACCGGGTCCGTCCTTCTCCTTGCCAGCGACATCTTCCTCCCCACTCCACTTCCTGTTCCCATCTGGTTGATTATTGATTATTAACTTTCTGATTTTCTTATAGTTCTGACGAGAAGAAGTAGAGCTGGGAGGATGCGGAGTGATGTGGTGAGGAGCAACAGTTGCAGAGCATTAGCACTGCGGCAACACACTTCTATGGTGGTGTAGTGCTTTCATAGACGAGGAAAAGAACGCATATACAAGCTCATATATTTGTTATCTTCTTTCCTGAATCATGATTCCTGTTCTGGAACTACTTCCATGTCCAATACTTTGGTGTCCGACCTTGGTATGTGTACAATTCAGTGGGTGTTCTACATTTTTTTCACAAGCATTGATGGTTAAATAGCAGCATCGTACAAAAATTGGATGAATTAATACGTCATGTGTATAGTAGCATTGTTTATATCCCATCTTTTTTCCACCAAAAAAATCAACATTTATGCATGGTGATGGAAAGTAGTTTAATTATAGTCTTGGTATATAGTTTATCTTTCAGGAGGCTAGAAATTTATTTATATTCTGTGGAGACTAGAGAATTATTTTCTATTCTGTGGAGGCTACAGTTTCTTTTAATATTCTCACTTGCCCAAATGATGGGAAGTGAACAATTTTTTCCTTCACCAAAACTCTTCCAGGGAATCGATGAAATTGTCAAAATTGTATCGTACTCATATAAAACGAACTCAGAATCAGATTAGTCAATACCTAGCAAACTTGCTGGATAGAAAGAACAACCGTAGTTTGGTTGGGTTCATCTTTGCACTGCTATTTGTAATGATGCTGAAAGATGAGTAATACAAGTTTTACCCACAGAAAGAAAGAATGTGAGCTCCTTAAAAGCATTATAATGTCAATTTATTGCCATTCTTACTCTTATATTCATGCAATGTTGATTTATGTTCTTATTGATCATTGGATGGACTATTTAAGTCTTGGTCGTAAGTATTTACTACCATTTATGAAATTGGTAGCTCCTTTCGGACAATATATAAACTTTAGTGCATCTTAATGCAGGTATTGGTTGTCCATTTCCTTTCTGAACACATGAGCTTTGGTATGGATCTTGGGAGCAAGTCATCCTCAGTTTGCTTCCAGTGGAGTAGGTATGGGAAGAAGTGAGCTGAATCATCTATAGATTAAAGCTATGCTATCTGAATAGTTTAGTTAAATTATGTCTTCTTGACTTGCTCTTTATGTGTTTGCCAATGGCGGCAGTGGCGGGGAAGTGGGAGAATATTAGGTCCTACCACACTAAGGAGCACATGTCTATAGGGAAGGAGTTTATCGAGGATCTGTGAGCCAATAAATAATAGGGAGACGTATGATATCAATATGGAACCCAGCCCAGTTTTGGTTCAGCACCTTTTGTTAGGAGCTCTTTTGGTGCAGGAATAATCAACTAAGATGACATTAGTAGTATATGTCAACGTACAAGAGTTTGTGATGACCAAATATGAGATCTCTGGTGCTTAGGTGCGGGTGCCGTCGGTACTCCTCTGCTTCCCAACGGACTCCGACGTCCTGGTCTGATAGCAGAGAAGCCAAATCATGGCCAGTTCGTACCAGCACCAATAGTACTCCGGCAATCTGGGATGTAAGCCCCTTGTCCAAACCATCATGGTTAATCCTAATTTGCACGATCCTCTTCAGATTAGTATACAGGTATTGGGTCTAACCTGCCTGCAACTGAGATGCATATGAATTAGATCCAATTTTAGTAATATAGAAATCAGAATTGATTTATTCACCCTTTGGTGAGCGCCTATGTGGTTCGATTTTATAAGCAAAATTCAGTCTTATTTTTCTCTCAGCTTAGTTCCATGTCGATTTATTTGCAGATTAGTTACTAAAGAAAATGGTTTGAGGTCAAGAGTTGAAAGCCTGAAGCCAGATGTTCCTACGATGACCTACACAACTCTTGAGAAACAAAACCAAAACATTATGTGCCTGCAAGATTGAAGATCGTACATATATTTACTTTGCTCCAGGATCCTATAGCAGTGCATTACTCCATGCAGTTCCCTTTATCATCCATTTTATTATTCATATCTCTATATGGTTGTTATATATAGATGCTATTACAGGGATGTAGCACTATATTTTCCAGCCATTGTTGTAAACAAAACACCCTCTATACTGATACATATGTTTTTTTCTTTTAGTTATCTCTTTTCAGAGTGGACGAGGTTTCTACATCGAAGAAATTATTTTTAGATCGTCCTTTGGGTTTCAAAGAATTCAGAATAAGTTCCTACACGAGCTGTTACTGGATAAATCATGTACGACACCATGCTTGCACCCTTATCCCTGGAGTATTTGCAGTTGTATTCTTCATTGTTCGTTGCACAAGATGGTGATTGTTTTTCTTTCTTTTCTGATTCACAGCTATTGGCATGCATTTGTCCGTGCATTTTCGTCCTAGGATTGACGATAATTTGAACCTGTTAATTCGTAAAAGATATGCCCATCATCATTCCACTTTGTTTAGTTTGAGGAGAACCGGGTAGTCAAATATCTGATTATTTGTTTTCTGTTCTATGTATAAATTTGGATGCAACATTTCACTGCAACAACTATTTTTCCTCTTCGGCAGTTGGGGCATGCGTCCAATCGTGTTAAAAAATTAAGCTAATTTAATTTGGCGCCTAACAATAATAGTTGCCAACTAAAAGAGGATCTACTTTTGCTAATAGTGGTAAAATAAAAGAGGATCCAGACTCTCTCGAGTTTATATTTGTGTGTGTGTGTGTGTGTGTGTGTGTGTGTGTGTGTGTGTGTGTGTGTCCTTGTATAATGGTGATGATTTAAATCACTTTGGCTTTCTTGGAAGCAAATTCCGAATTATGGATTGTCCACTTCACATCAAATTTTCAGGATAGTAATTCTGCATTTGGAATAGAACTGTTGTGGTTGATATACTATGTGAACTTTTCTTACACTATGTTATGTTTAGTTATTACATGTTGGCATAGACATGCATTGTCAGTCGGATAAGTTGACTGCAGCTACCCTCGAAGCTGCTCTTTGCATGTAAAGGAAGCTCGGAAACAGAGTTTTCTTGAGGAAACAAAGCATGATTGTGGATCTTCTCAAAATTGTCTGGATGAGAGTGATTGGCTTGCAGAATTGGCTGACATTGGAATGCTTGACATGTTCGAAGATGTTAGCCTATATACTGTTCAAACAACTTGTTCATCGCAAGGCGACAATGCAACTGAATTGAAACAACGTTCACCCTTTACTGCCACCACATACGATAGCCTGCATTGAAGGGCCTTCCTACGCCATCGATAAGCCGTGCCGGCTGCTTTATAGGGGTAGCGCTCAGTCATGTTGGGTCGCCATTCGGGCATCTAGAGCACGATCGGCAATGATGAAGGCAAGTATGCTGTTGTCCCCTTCTGAAGTTCTGTTTAGACTGGGAATCAATCAATGCATTATCTGAGTATTGAATTTTCTGATTTTCTGTTGACCAATACGTTGAGCACAATTGTCGGAATGAAGAGAAGAATTAAATGATTTTATTTGAATAAATGTGCCTTCTAACTATGATGAACAAGAAAAGTTTGGTCTAAGGTTAGACGTGCATTACACGTGCAAATTTACTAGTTTTTTAAGGAATATAAAAGGACCTGTTATGCCACCTGAAGGCGCCTTGCGTATCGGCCGGACATGCCAGGTAAAAGGGTCGGGAGGCACTGCACGGTTGCGGGCCAACCCGTTTTAAAAAGGACCCCAAAGAACAATAAAAATGTTAAAATATCTCTAAAAGGCCTAAATTTTCAGATTAAAAGGTTAAAACGGCCCTAAAATGACATAAAATGGCCGCGCAAAGTTTTAAGAACTATCTACTCGTACGGACATACTGTAGTCTAGTAAAAGGACTCTGTAGGAGTACTGTAGTTAATGCAATTTTTTTAAAACGAACAATTTTCAAATTTGGAATTGTTTTTGGAAGCATCAACACTTTGAAAAAATATACATGATATGTTTCAAAAACTGAATGTTTTTCTGAAGACACGGACTTTTTTTTTAAATTCGAACATTTTTAAAAAAATATTGAACATTTCTAAAATTGCAGACATTGTTTTGATTGTGCGAACATTTTTCAGAAAGACGAACATTTTTAAAACTTTGTGAATAATTTTTTGAACACACGAACATTTTTTTTAAAAGCCCCAGTATATTTTAAAATTTGAGAAACAATTATGAATCCTGAACATTTTTTATATTTGGGAATTTTTGAAAAAGAAACAGAAAAAGGAAAGAAAAGAAAAAAGAAGAAAGGAGAAAGAAACAGAAAAGATAAAAAAGAAAATAAAAAAACAGAAAAGAAAAAATGAGAAAGAAAAAACCTACAAGAAAACCAGCCTCGAAAAAGAAAACCGGTTCGGGGAAGGGGAACCTTCTGCCTTGTGGAAGGTTCCCAAAATCGGGAGAAAACCACCCGCCCGCAACCTCTTAATGGGCCCCGGCCCGCATGCCGGCCTTACAAGCATGGCCCATGTCTCAAAAAAATCAAGCATGGCCCATGTCTCTACGCAAGTGCACCCTAGTCTCTCGCACGAGGGAGGGACGACGACGACAAGTATGTTGTTATTGCTTTCTTCACGACTTATACATGTTCCTATGACTATGAAATTATGCAACCCCCGTTTGCCGGAGGAACACTTTGTGTGCTACCAAACGTCACAACGTAACTGGGTGATTATAAAGGAGCTCTACAGGTGTCTCCAAAGGTACATGTCTGGTTGGCGTATTTCGAGATTAGGATTTGTCACTCCGATTGTCGGAGAGGTATCTCTGGGCCCTCTCAGTAATGCACATCACATAAGCCTTGCAAGCATTGCAACTAATGAGTTAGTTGAGAGATGATGTATTACGGAACGAGTAAAGAGACTTGCCGGTAACGAGATTGAACTAGGTATTAAGATACCAACGATCGAATCTCGGGCAAGTAACATACCGATGACAAAGGGAACAACGTATGTTGTTATGCGGTCTGACCGATAAAGATCTTCGTAGAATATGTGGGAGCCAATATGAGCATCCAGGTTCCGCTATTGGTTATTGACTGGAGACGTGTCTCGGACATGTTTACATTGTTCTCGAACCCGTAGGGTCCGCACGCTTAAGGTTTCGATGACAGTTATATTATGAGTTTATGAGTTTTGATGTACCGAAGGAGTTCGGAGTCCCGGATGAGATTTGGGACATGACGAGGAGTCTTGAAATGGTCGAGACGTAAAGATCGATATATTGGACGACTATATTCGGACATCGGAAAGGTTCCGAGTGATTCGGGTATTTTTCGGAGTACCCGGGAGTTACGGGAATACGGGAGAAGAAGTATATGGGTCTTATTGGGCTTTAGGGGAGAGGGAGAGGCAGGCCGCGCGCCCCCCCATTGACTAGTCCGTATTGGACCAGGGGGAGGGGCGGCGCCCCCTCCATCCTTCTCTTCCCTCTTCCCCTTCCTTGTCTCCTACTCCTACTACTTGGTAGGACTCCCCTAGGGCGCGCCATAGAGAGGGCCGGCCCTCCCCTGCTCCACTCCTTTATGTACGGGGGCAGGGGGCACCCCATAGACACACAAGTTGATCCCTAAGATTGTTCTTTTAACCGTGTGCGGTGCCCCCTTTCACCATAGTCCTTGATAATATTGTAGTGGTGCTTAGGCGAAGCCCTGCAACAGTTGAACATCAAGATCGTCACCACGTCGTCGTGCTGACGAAACTCTTCCCCGACACTTTGCTGGATCGGAGTTCGGGGGTCGTCATCGAGCTGAACGTGTGCTAGAACTCGGAGGTGTCGTAGTTTCGGTGCTTGATCGGTTAGGCCGTGAAGACGTACGACTACATCAACCGCGTTGTCATAACGCTTCCGCTGTCGGTCTACGAGGGTATGTAGATCACACTCTCCCCTCTTGTTGCTATGCATCACCATGATCTTGCGTGTGCGTAGGAAAATTTTGAAATTACTACGTTCCCCAACAGTGGCATCCGAGCCTGGTTTTATGCGTTGATGTTATATGCACGAGTAGAACACAAGTGAGTCGTGGGCGATATAAGTCATACTGCTTACCAGCATGTCATACTTTGCTTCGGCGGTATTGTGGGACGAAGCGGCCCGGACTGACATTACGCGTACGCTTAGGCGAGACCGGTTCTCCCGACGTGCTTTGCACAAAGGTGGCTAGTGGGTGTAAGTTTCTCCAACTTTAGTTGAACCAAGTGTGGCTACGTCCGGTCCTTGCGAAGGTTAAAACAGCACCAACTTGACAAACTATCATTGTGGTTTTGATGCGTAGGTAAGATCGGTTCTTGCTTAAGCCCGTAGCAGCCACGTAAAACTTGCAACAACAAAGTAGAGGACGTCTAACTTGTTTTTGTAGGGCATGTTGTGATGTGATATAGTCAAGACATGATGCTAAATTTTATTGTATGAGATGATCATGTTTTGTAACCGAATTATCGGCAACTGGCAGGAGCCATATGGTTGTCGCTTTATTGTACGCAATGCAATTGCGCTGTAGTGCTTTACTTTATCACTAAGCGGTAGCGATAGTCGTGGAAGCATAAGATTGGCGAGACGACAACGATGCTACGATGGTGATCAAGGTGTCGCGCCGGTGACGATGGTGATCATTACGGTGCTTCGAAGATGGAGATCATAAGCACAAGATGATGATGGCCATATCATATCACTTATATTGATTGCATGTGATGTTTATCTTTTATGCATCTTATCTTGCTTTGATTGACGGTAGCATTTTAAGATGATCTCTCACTAATTATCAAGAAGTGTTCTCCCTGAGTATGCACCATTGTGAAAGTTCTTCGTGCTGAGACACCACGTGATGATCGGGTGTGATAGGCTCTACATTCAAATACAACGGGTGCAAAACAGTTGCACACGCGGAATACTCAGGTTATACTTGACGAGCCAAGCATATACAGATATGGCCTCGGAACACGAAGATCGAAAGGTCAAGCGTGAATCATATAGTAGATATGATCAACATAGTGATGTTCACCATTGAAACTACTCCATCTCACGTGATGATCGGACATGGTTTAGTTGATTTGGATCACGTGATCACTTAGAGGATTAGAGGGATGTCTATCTAAGTGGGAGATCTTAAGTAATATGATTAATTGAACTTTAATTTATCATGAACTTAGTCCTGGTAGTATTAGCATATCTATGTTGTAGATCAATAGCTCGCGTTGTTGCTTTCATATGTCCTAGAGAAAATTGTGTTGAAAGATGTTAGTAGCAATGATGCGGATTGGATCCATGATCTGAGGTTTATCCTCATTGCTGCACAGAAGAATTATGTCCTTGATGCACCGCTAGGTGATAGACCTATTGTAGGAGCAGATGCAGACGATATGAACGTTTGGCTAGCTAAATATGATGACTACTTGATAGTTTAGTGCACCATGCTTAACGGCTTAGAATCGGGACTTCAAAGACGTTTTGAACATCATGGACCATATGAGATGTTCCAGGAGTTGAAGTTAATATTTCAAGCAAATACCCGAGTTGAGAGATATGAAGTCTCCAACAAGTTTTATAGCTAAAAGATGGAGGAGAATCGCTCAACTAGTGAGCATGTGCTCAGATTGTCTGGGTACTACAATCGCTTGAATCAAGTGCGAGTTAATCTTCCAGATAAGATAGTGATTGACAGAATTCTCTAGTCACCATCACCAAGTTAGTAGAACTTCGTGATGAACTATAATATGCAAGGGATAACGGATACAATTCCCAAGCTCTTCGTGATGCTAAAATCGACAAAGGTAGAAATCAAGAAAAACATCAAATGTTGATGGTTGACGAGACCACTAGTTTCAAGAAAACGGCAAAGGGAAGATGGGGAACCTCAAGAAGAACGGCAAGCAAGTTGCTGCTCAA
Organism: Triticum dicoccoides; assembly: GCF_002162155.2. Taxonomy (NCBI): domain Eukaryota; kingdom Viridiplantae; phylum Streptophyta; class Magnoliopsida; order Poales; family Poaceae; genus Triticum; species Triticum dicoccoides. The sequence continues at coordinate 686,810,320 of NC_041392.1, read as the reverse complement.
GTGAAAAACCCAAGTCTAGTCCTAAGCCTGAGACTAAGTGCTTCTACTGCAAAGGGACTGGTCACTGGAAGCGGAACTACCCCAAGTGATTGGCGGATAAGAAGGATGGCAAAGTGAACATAAGTATATTTGATATACATGTTATTGATGTGTACTTTACTAGTGTTTATAGCAACCCCTCAGTATTGGATACTAGTTCAGTTGCTAAGATTAGTAACTCGAAACGGGAGTTGCAGAATAAACAGAGACTAGTTAAGGGTGAAGTGACGATGTGTGTTGGAAGTGGTTCCAAGATTGATATGATCATCATCGCACACTCCCTATACTTTCGGGATTAGTGTTGAACCTAAATAAGTGTTATTTGGTGTTTGCGTTGAGCATGAATATGATTTGATCATGTTTATTGTAATATGGTTATTCATTTAAGTAAGAGAATAAATTGTTGTTCTGTTTACATGAATAAAACCTTATATGGTTACACACCCAATGAAAATGGTTCATTGGATCTCGATCGTAGTGATACACATATTCATAATATTGAAACCAAAAGATGCAAAGTTAATAATGATAGTGCAACTTATTTGTGGCACTGCCGTTTAGGTCATATTGGTGTAAAGCGCATGAAGAAACTCCATGCTGATGGGATTTTGGAATCACTTGATTATGAATCACTTGGTGCTTGCGAACCATGCCTTATGGGCAAGATGACTAAAGACTCCGTTCTCCGGAACAATGGAGCGAGCAACTGATTTGTTGGAAATCATACATACTGATGTATGTGGTCCGATGAATATTAAGGCTCACGACAAGTATCATTATTTTCTGACCTTCACAGATGATTTAAGCAGATATGAGTATATCTACTTGATGAAACATAAGTCTGAAAAGTTCAAAGTATTTCAGAGTGAAGTGGAAAATCATCGTGACAAGAAAATAAAGTTTCGACGATCTGATCGCAGAGACGAATATTTGAGTTACGAGTTTGGTCTTCAATTAAAACAATGTGGAATAGTTTCACAAACTCATGCCACCTGGAACACCACAACATAATGGTGTGTCCGATCGTCATAACCGTACTTTATTGGATATAGTATAATCTATGATGTTTCTTACCGATTTACCAATATCGTTTTTGGGATCATGCATTAGAGACATCTGCATTCACGTTAAAAAGGGGCACCATCTAAGTCCGTTGAGATGACACAATCTGAACCGTGGTTTGGCAAGAAACCAAAGTTGTCTTTCTTAAAGTTTGGGATTGTGATGCTTATATGAAAAAGTTTCATCCTGATAAGCTCAAACCCAAATCGGAGAAATATGTCTTCATAGGATACCCAAAGGAGACTGTTGGGTACACCTTCTATCACAGATCCGAAGGCAAGACATTCATTGCTAAGAATGGATCCTTTCTAGAGAAGGATATTCTCTTGAAAGAAGTGAGTGGGAGGAAAGTAGAACTTGATAAGGTAATTGTACCTTCTCCCTTATTGGAAAGTAGTTCATCACAGAAATCTGTTCCTGTGACTACTACACCAATTAGTGAGGAAGCTAATGATGATGATCATGTAACTTCAGATCAAGTTACTACCGAATCTCGTAGGTTAACCAGAGTGAGATCCGCACCAGAGTGGTACGATAATCTTGTTCTGGAGGTCATTCTACTTGACCATGACGAACCTACGAACTATGAGGAAGCGATGATGAGCCCAGATTCCGCAAAATGGCTTGAGGCCATGAAATCTGAGATAGGATCCATGTATGAGAACAAAGTACGGACTTTGGTTGACTTGCCCGATGTTCGGCAAGCCATTGAGATTAAATGGATCTTCAAGAGGAAGACGGACGCTGATAGTAGTGTTACTATCTACAAAGCTAGAATTGTCGCAAAAGGTTTTCTACAAGTTCAAGGTGTTGACTACGATGAGAGTTTCTCACTCGTATCTATGCTTAAGTCTGTCCGAATCATGTTAGCAATTGTCGCATTTTATGAAATCTAGCAAATGGATAAACAAAACTACATCCCTTAATGGATTTATTGTATATGATGCAACTAGAAGGTTTTGTCAATCCTAAAGGTGTTAACAAAATGTGCAAGCTCCAGCGATCCATCTATGGACTGGTGCAAGCATCTCAGAGTTGGAATATACGCTTTGATGAGTTGATGAAAGCATATAGTTTTATACAGACTTGCGGTGAAGCCTGTATTTACAAGAAAGTGAGTGGGAGCACTACAGCATTTCTGATAAGTATATGTGAATGACATATTGTTGATCAGAGATAATGTAGAATTATTCTGCAAAGCATAAAGGAATGTTTGAAAGGAGTTTTTCAAAGAAAGACCTCGATGAAGCTGCTTACATATTAAGCATCAAGATCTATAGAGATAGATCAAGACGCTTGATAAGTTTTTTCAATGAGTACATACCTTGACAATATTTTGAAGTAGTTCAAAAATGGAACAGTCAAAGAAAGAGTTCTTGGCTGTGTTACAAGGTGTGAAATTGAGTAAGACTCAAAGCCCGACCACGGCAGAAGATAGAAAGAGAATGAAAGTCATTCCCTATGCCTCAGCCATAGGTTCTATAAAGTATGCCATGTTGTGTACCAGATCTATTGTATACCCTACACTATGTTAAGCAAGGGAGTACAATAGTGATCTAAGAATAGATCACTGGACAGCGGTCAAAATTATCCTTAGTGGAATAAGGCAATATTTCTCAATTATGGAGGTGACAAAAAGGTTTGTCGTAAAAAGTTACATCGATGCAAGTTTTGACACAGATCTGGATGACTCTAAGTCTCGATCTAGATACATATTGAAAGTGGGAGCAATTAGCTAGAGTAGCTCCGTGCAGAGCATTGTAGACATAGAATTCACAAAATACTTATGGATCTGTATGTGATAGACCCGTTGACTAAAATTATCTCACAAGCAAAACATGATCACACCTTAGTACTCTTTGGGTGTTAATCACATAAACAATGTGAACTAGATTACTGACTCTAGTAAACCCTTTGGGTATAGGTCACATGACGATGTGAACTATGGGTGTTAATCACATGGTGATGTGAACTATTAGTGTTGAATCACATGGCGATGTGAACTAGATTATTGACTCTAGTGCAAGTGGGAGACTGAAGGAAATATGCCCTAAAGGCAATAATAAAGTTATTATTTATTTCCTTATATCATGATAAATGTTTATTATTCATGCTAGAATTTTATTAACCAGAAACATAATACATGTGTGAATACATAGAAAACAGAGTGTCACTAGTATGCCTCTACTTGACTAGCTCATTAATCGAAGATGGTTATGTTTCCTAACCATGAACAAAAGATTTGTTATTTTATTAACGGGATCACATCATTAGAAGAATGATGTGATTGACATGACCCATTCCATTAGCTTAGCACCCGATCGTTTAGTATGTTGCTATTGCTTTCTTCATGACTTATACATGTTCCTATGACTATGAGATTATGCAACTCCCGTTTGCCGGAGGAACACTTTGTGTGCTACCAAACGTCACAACGTAACTGGGTGATTATAAAAGAGCTCTACAGGTGTCTCCAAAGGTACATGTTGGGTTGGCGTATTTTGAGATTAGGATTTGTCACTCCGATTGTCGGAGAGGTATCTCTGGGCCCTCTCGGTAATGCACATCGCATAAGCCTTGCAAGCATTGCAACTAATGAGTTAGTTGAGAGATGATGTATTACGTAATGAGTAAAGAGACTTGCCGGTAACGAGATTGAACTAGGTATTAAAATACCGACGATCGAATCTTGGGCAAGTAACATACCGATAACCAAGGGAACAACGTATGTTGTTATGCGGTCTGACCGATAAAGATCTTCGTAGAATATGTGGGAGCCAATATGAGCATCCAGGTTCCGCTATTGGTTATTGACTGGAGACGTGGCTCGGTCATGTCTACATTGTTCTCGAACCCGTAGGGTCCGCACGCTTAAGGTTTCGATGACAGTTATATTATGAGTTTTGATGTACCGAAGGAGTTCGGAGTCCCGGATGAGATTGGGGACATGACGAGGAGTCTCGAAATGGTCGAGATGTAAAGATCGATATATTGGACGACTATATTCGGACATCGGAAAGGTTCCGAGTGATTCGGGTATTTTTCAGAGTACCGGGGAGTTACGGGAATACGGGAGAAGAAGTATATGGGCCTTATTGGGCTTTAGGGGAGAGGGAGAGGCAGGCCGCGCGCCCCCCCATTGACTAGTCCGAATTGGACCAGGGGGAGGGGCGGCGCCCCCTCCTTCCTTTTCTTCCCTCTTCCCCTTCCTTGTCTCCCACTCCTACTACTTGGAAGGACTCCTAGTTGGACTAGGAAAGGGGGAATCCTACTCCCTATGGGAGTAGGACTCCCCTAGGGCGCGCCATAGAGAGGGCCGGCCCTCCCCTCCTCCACTCCTTTATATACGGGGGCAGGGGGCACACCATAGACACACAAGTTGATCTCTAAGATCGTTCTCTTAACCGTGTGCGGTGCCCCCTTCCACCATAGTCCTCGATAATATTGTAGTGGTGCTTAGGCAAAGCCCTGCGACAGTTGAACATCAAGATCGTCACCACGCCGTCCTGCTGAGGGAACTCTTCCCTGACACTTTGCTGGATCGGAGTCCGGGGATCGTCATCGAGCTGAACGTGTGCTAGAACTCGGAGGTGTCGTAGTTTCGGTGCTTGATTGGTCAGGCCGTGAAGACGTACGACTACATCAACCGCGTTGTCATAACGCTTCCGCTGTCGGTCTACGAGGGTATGTAGATCACACTCTCCCCTCTCGTTGCTATGCATCACCATGATCTTGCGTGCGCGTAGGAAAATTTTGAAATTACTACATTCCCCAACAAATATCTGCATCAAAGTGTTTAGTAGCAAAGTAATATGATAGTAGTGATAATGGTAGCAAAAGGTAATAGTAGTAAAAGTAATGTTTTTGGGATTTTGTAGTGATGATAGCAATAGCAACGGAAAAGTAAATAAGCAAAGAACAATATATGGAAAGCTCGTAGGCAATGGATCGGTGATAGAGAATTATGCCGGATGCGGTTCATCATGTAACAGTCATAACCTAGGGTGACACAGAACTAGCTCCAGTTCATTGATATAATGTAGGCATGTATTCCGAACATAGTCATACGTGCTTATGGAAAAGAACTTGCATGACATCTTTTGTCCTACCCTCCCGTGGCAGCGGGGTCCTTACGGAAACTAAGGGATATTAAGGCCTCCTTTTAATAGAGAACCAGAATAAAGCATTAACACATAGTGAATACATGAACTCCTCAAACTACGGTCATCACCGGTAAGTATCCCGATTATTGTCACTTCGGGGTTAACGGATCATAACACATAATAGGTGACTATAGACTTGCAAGCTAGGATCAAGAACACTCATATATTGATGAAAACATAATAGGTTCAGATCTGAAATCATGGCACTCGGGCCCTAGTGACAAGCATTAAGGATAGCAAAGTCATAGCAACATCAATCTCAGAACATAATGGACACTAGGGATCAAACCCTAACAAAACTAACTCGATTACATGATAGATCCCATCCAACCCATCACCGTCCAGCAAGCCTACGATGGAATTACTCACGGACGGCGGTGAGCATCATGAAATTGGTGATGGAGGATGGTTGATGATGACGATGGCGACGAATTCCCCTCTTCGGAGCCCCGAACGGACTCCAGATCAGCCCTCTCGAGAGGTTTTAGGGCTTGGCGGCGGCTCCGTATCGTAAAATACGATGATTTCTTCTCTCTGATTTTTCTCATCGAAACTCAATATATGGAGGTGGAGTTGGAGTCGGAGACGCAATAGGGGGCCCATGAGGCAGGGGGACGCGCCCCCCACCCTCGTGGCAAGACGGTGGGCCCCCTGGCCTTCATCTTTGGCAGGTATTTTTCTTATTTTCTGAAAAGTGTCTCCGTGAAGTTTCAGGTCATTCTGAGAACGTTTAATCCTGCACATAAATAACACCATCGTAATTCTGCTGAAAACAGCGTCAGTCCGGGTTAGTTCCATTCAAATCATGCAAGTTAGAGTCCAAAACAAGGGCAAAAGTGTTTGGAAAATTAGATACGTTGGAGACGTATCAACTCCCCCAAGCTTAAACCTTTGTTTGTCCTCAAGCAATTCAGTTGACAAACTGAAAGTGATAAAGCAAAACTTTTACAAACTCTGTTTGCTCTTGTTGTTGTAAATATGTAAAGCCAGCATTCAAGTTTTCAGCAAAGATTATAACTAACCACATTCGCAATAACGCATAGGTCTCAAGTTACTCAAATCAATAGCATAATCAACTAGCGAGCCATAATAATAAAACTCGGATGACAACACTTTCTCAAAACAATCATAATATGATATAACAAGGTGGTATCTCGCTAGCCCTTTTTGAGACCGCAAAACATAAATGCAGAGCACCTTTAAAGACCAAGGACTGACTAGACATTGTAATTCATGGTAAAAGAGATCCAGTCAAGTCATACTCAATGTAAACTAACAATAATGAATGCAAATGACAGCGGTGCTCTCCAACTGGTGCTTTTTAATTAGAGGATGATGACTGAGCATAAAAGTAAATAGATAGGCCCTTCGCAGAGGAAAGCAGGAATTTGTAGAGGTGCTAGAACTCAATTTTGAAACAGAGGTGAATAATATTTTGAGCGGTATACTTTCATTGTCAACATAACAACCAAGAGATGGCGATATCTTCCATGCTACACACATTATAGGCGGTTCCCAAACAGAATGGTAAAGTTTATGATCCCCCTTCCACCACAAGCATCAATCCATGGCTTGCTCGAAACAACGAGTGCCTCCAACTAACAAGAGTCCCAGGGGGAGTTTTGTTTGCAATTATTTTGATTTAGTTTGCATAAAGCATGGGACTGGGCATCCGGTGACCAGCCATTTATCTCGTGAGTGAGGAGCGGAGTCCACTCCTCTTGAGAATAACCCGCCTAACATGGAAGATACAGACAGCCCTAGTTGATACATGAGCTATTCGAGCATACAAAACAGGATATTTATTTGAAGGTTTAGAGTTTGGCACATACAAATTTACTTGGAACGGTAGGTAGATACCGTATATAGGTAGGTGTAATGGACTCATGTGGGATAACTTTGGGGTTTAAGGGATTGGATGCACAAGCAGTATTTCCGCTTAGTACAGGTGAAGGCTAGCAAAAGACTGGGAAGCGACCAGCTAGAGAGCGACAACAGTCATGAGCATGCATTAAAATTAATCAACACTGAATGCAAGCATGAGTAGGATATAATCCACCATGAACATAAATATCATGAAGGCTATGTTGATTTTGTTTCAACTACATGCGTGAACATGTGCCAAGTCAAGTCACTTATATCATTCAGAGGAGGATACCACCCTATCATACCACATCATAACCATTTTAATAGCATGTTGGCACGCAAGGTAAACCATTATAACTCATAGCTAATCAAGCATGGCACAAGAAACTATGATCTCTAGTTGTCATTGCAAACATGTTTATTCATAATAGGCTGAATCAGGAACGATGAACTAATCATATTTACAAAAACAAAAGAGGTCGAGTTCATATCAGCTTTTCTCATCTCAGCCAGTCCATCATATATCATCATAATTGCCTTTCACTTGCAAGACCGAATGATGTGAATAATAATAATAGTGCACGTGCATTGGACTAAGATGGAATCTGCAGGCATTCAATAAACAGGAGAAGACAAGGCAATATGGGCTCTTTTGTCAGATCAACAATAATGCATATAAGAGCCACTTCAACAATTTAATTATGGTCTTCTCCTATTGACTCCCAAAGAAAAGAAAAGAAATAAAACTATTTACACGGGAAAGCTCCCAAAAAGCAAAAGAAGAATCGGAAATCTTTTTGGGTTTTCTTTTTAATTACTACTACAAGCATGGAAAGTAAACTAATTAAAAACTACAACTAACTTTTTTGGTTTTTCTTAAGGTTTATCAAACACACAAGAAGAAAGCATAAAAAGGAAAATAAACTAGCATGGATGATACAATGAAAAAGTATGAGCACCGACATTTAGCAATGAGTGTGTGAACATGAATATAATGTCGATGGGAAATACGTACTCCCCCAAGCTTAGGATTTTTGCCTAAGTTGGTCTATGGCCACGGCTGGCCTGGCGGATATCCATAATAATAGTTGTTGGGGTCGTACTGTGATGCAGCGGCTATCGCCTACTGAGCTGCAGCGTGGCAACGAGCAACCTCCTCTCTCCTCTCGTACTCATCTGCCTCCTCTGTGGTAATAGTATATCCTCCTCTTGCCTGATAATCAAAGAAAGCAGGAGCTGGGAGAGTAATACGGACAGCACGGCGTCTGTCAAAGATTAGTTGATACTGGAGAGGTGATTCGTTCCTCTCGACAAACTGGTGGTGAACCATAGCATTAAAATCTAGATAGGCAGGAGGTAATTCAATATCATCTTCATGCACATCTATACCAATAAAATTAGCTACTGTAGGGTTTCGTAGTAATTTCAAAAAATTTCCTACGCACACGCAAGATCATGTGATGCATAGCAACGAGAGGGGAGAGTGTTGTCTACGTACCCAATGCAGACCGACTGCGGAAGCGCTGACACGATGTAGAGGAAGTAGTCGTACGTCTTCACGATCCAACCGATCAAGCACCGAAACTACGACACCTCCGAGTTCGAGCACACGTTCAGCTCGATGACGATCCCCGGACTCCGATCCAGCAAAGTGTCGGGGAAGAGTTTCGTCAGCACGACGGTGTGGTGACGATCTTGATGCACTACAGCAGCAGGGCTTCGCCTAAACTCCGCTACAGTATTATCGAGGAATATGGTGGCTGGGGGCACCGCACACGGCTAAGGAATAGATCACGTGGATCAACTTGTGTATTTCTGGGGTGCCTCTGCCTCAGTATATAAAGGAGCCAAGGGGGAGGGGGCGCCGGCTAGGAGGAGGGCGCAGGAGGAGTCCTACTCCTTTCGGGAGTAGGACTCCCCCCCAATCCTAGTTGGACTAGGATTCCCCGAGGGGGAAAGAGGGAGAGGGGGGCCGGCCACCTCTCCTAGTCCTAATAGGACTAGGGGAGGGGGGTGGTGCGCAGCCACCTTGGGCTGCCCCTTTCTCCTTTCCACTAAAGCCCATTAAGGCCCATATGGCTCCCGGGGGGTTCCGGTAACCTCCCGGTACTCCGGTAAAATCCCGATTTCACCCGGAACACTTCTGATATCCAAACATAGGCTTCCAATATATCAATCTTTACGTCTCGACCATTTCGAGACTCCTCGTCATGTCCGTGATCATATCCAGGACTCCAAACAACCTTCGGTACATCAAAATGCATAAACTCATAATATAACTGTCATCGTTACCTTAAGCGTGCGGACCCTACGGGTTCGAGAACAATGTAGACATGACCGAGACACGTCTCCGGTCAATAACCAATAGCGGGACCTGGATGCCCATATTGGCTCCTACATATTCTACGAAGATCTTTATCGGTCAGACCGCATAACAACATACGTTGTTCCCTTTGTCATCGGTATGTTACTTGCCCGAGATTCGATCGTCGGTATCCGATACCTAGTTCAATCTTGTTACCGGCAAGTCTCTTTACTCGTTCTGTAATACATCATCCCGCAACTAACTCATTTAGTTGCAATGCTTGCAAGGCTTAAGTGATGTGTATTACCGAGAGGGCCCAGAGATACCTCTCCGACAATCGGAGTGACAAATCCTAATCTCGAAATACGCCAACCCAACATCTACCTTTGGAGACACCTGTAATGCTCCTTTATAATCACCCAGTTACGTTGTGACGTTTGGTAGCACCCAAAGTGTTCCTCCGGTAAACGGGAGTTGCATAATCTCATAGTTATAGGAACATGTATAAGTCATGAAGAAAGCAATAGCAACATACTAAACGATCGAGTGCTAAGCTAATGGAATGGGTCATGTCAATCAGATCATTCAACTAATGATGTGACCTTGTTAATCAAATAACAACACTTTGCTCATGGTCAGGAAACATAACCATCTTTGATTAACGAGCTAGTCAAGTAGAGGCATACTAGTGACACTAAGTTTGTCTATGTATTCACACATGTATTATGTTTCCGGTTAATACAATTCTAGCATGAATAATAAACATTTATCATGATACAAGGAAATAAATAATAACTTTATTATTGCCTCTAGGGCATATTTCCTTCAGTCTCCCACTTGCACTAGAGTAAATAATCTAGATTACACTGTAATGATTCTAACACCCATGGAGCCTTGGTGCTGATCATGTTTTGCTCGTGGAAGAGGCTTAGTCAACGGGTCTGCAACATTCAGATCCGTATGTATCTTGCAAATCTCTATGTCTCCCACCTGGACTAGATCCCGGATGGAGTTGAAGCGTCTCTTGATGTGCTTGGTCCTTTTGTGAAATCTGGATTCCTTTGCCAAGGCAATTGCACCAGTATTGTCACAAAAGATTTTCATTGGACCCGATGCACTAGGTATGACACCTAGATCGGATATGAACTCCTTCATCCAGAATCCTTCGTTCGTTGCTTCTGAAGCAGCTATGTACTCCGCTTCACATGTAGATCCCGCTACGACGCTTTGTTTAGAACTGCACCAACTGACAGCTCCACCGTTTAATGTAAACACGTATCCGGTTTGCGATTTAGAATCATCCGGATCAGTGTCAAAGCTTGCATCAACGTAACCTTTTACGGTGAGCTCTTTGTCACCTCCATATACGAGAAACATATCCTTAGTCCTTTTCAGGTATTTCAGGATGTTCTTGACAGCTGTCCAGTGATCCACTCCTGGATTACTTTGGTACCTCCCTGCTAAACTTATAGCAAGGCACACATCAGGTCTGGTACACATCATTGCATACATGATAGAGCCTATGGCTGAAGCATAGGGAACATCTTTCATTTTCTCTCTATCTTCTGCAGTGGTCGGGCATTGAGTCTTACTCAACTTCACACCTTGTAACACAGGCAAGAACCCTTTCTTTGCTTGATCCATTTTGAATTTCTTCAAAACTTTGTCAAGGTATGTGCTTTGTGAAAGTCCAATTAAGCGTCTTGATCTATCTCTATAGATCTTAATGCCTAATATGTAAGCAGCTTCACCGAGGTCTTTCATTGAAAAACTCTTATTCAAGTATCCCTTTATGCTATCCAGAAATTCTATATCATTTCCAATTAGTAATATGTCATCCACATATAATATTAGAAATGCTACAGAGCTCCCACTCACTTTCTTGTAAATACAGGCTTCTCCGAAAGTCTGTATAAAACCAAATGCTTTGATCACACTATCAAAGCGTTTATTCCAACTCCGAGAGGCTTGCACCAGTCCATAAATGGATCGCTGGAGCTTGCACACTTTGTTAGCTCCTTTTGGATCGACAAAACCTTCTGGTTGCATCATATACAACTCTTCTTCCAGAAATCCATTCAGGAATGCAGTTTTGACATCCATTTGCCAAATTTCATAATCATAAAATGCGGCAATTGCTAACATGATTCGGACGGACTTAAGCATCGCTACGGGTGAGAAGGTCTCATCGTAGTCAATCCCTTGAACTTGCCGAAAACCTTTCGCGACAAGTCGAGCTTTGTAGATAGTAACATTACCATCAGCGTCAGTCTTCTTCTTGAAGATCCATTTATTCTCAATTGCTTGCCGATCATCGGGCAAGTGAACCAAAGTCCATACTTTGTTCTCATACATGGATCCCATCTCAGATTTCATGGCTTCAAGCCACTTTGCGGAATCTGGGCTCACCATCGCTTCTTCATAGTTCGTAGGTTCATCATGATCTAGTAGCATGACTTCCAGAACAGGATTACCGTACCACTCTGGTGCGGATCTTACTCTGGTTGATCTACGAGGTTTAGTAGTATCTTGATCTGAAGTTTCATGATCATTATCATTAGCTTCCTCACTAACTGGTGTAGGTGTCACTAAAACAGTTTTCTGTGATGTACTACTTTCCAGTAAGGGAGCAGGTACAGTTACCTGGTCAAGTTCTACTTTCCTCCCACTCACTTCTTTCGAGAGAAACTCCTTCTCTAGAAAGGATCCATTTTTAGCAACGAATGTCTTGCCTTCTGATAGAAGGTGTACCCAACAGTCTCCTTTGGGTATCCTATGAAGACACATTTCTCCGATTTGGGTTTGAGCTTATCAGGTTGAAGCTTTTTCACATAAGCATCGCAGCCCCAAACTTTAAGAAACGACAACTTTGGTTTCTTGCCAAACCATAGTTCATAAGGTGTCGTCTCAACGGATTTTGATGGTGCCCTATTTAACGTGAATGCGGTCGTTTCTAAAGCATAACCCCAAAACGATAGCGGTAAATCTGTAAGAGCCATCATAGATCGCACCATATCTAGTAAAGTACGATTACGACGTTCGGACACACCATTACGCTGTGGTGTTCCGGGTGGCGTGAGTTGCGAAACTATTCCACAGTTTTTCAAATGTACACCAAACTCGTAACTCAAATATTCTCCTCCACGATCAGATCGTAGAAACTTTATTTTCTTGTTACGATGATTTTCAACTTCACTCTGAAATTCTTTGAACTTTTCAAATGTTTCAGACTTATGTTTCATTAAGTAGATATACCCATATCTGCTTAAATCATCTGTCAAGGTGAGAAAATAACGATATCCGCCACGAGCCTCAATATTTATCGGACCACATACATCGGTATGTATGATTTCCAACAAATCTGTTGCTCTCTCCATAGTACCGGAGAATGGTGTTTTAGTCATCTTGCCCATGAGGCACGGTTCGCAAGTACCAAGTGTTTCATAATCAAGTGGTTCCAAAAGTCCATCAGTATGGAGTTTCTTCATGCGCTTTACACCGATATGACCTAAACGACAGTGCCACAAATAAGTTGCACTTTCATTATCAACTCTGCATCTTTTGGCTTCAACATTATGAATATGTGTATTACTACTATCGAGATTCAATAAGAATAGACCACTCTTCAAGGGTGCATGACCATAAAAGATATTACTCATATAAATAGAACAACCATTATTCTCTGATTTAAATGAATAACCATCTCGCATTAAACAAGATCCAGATATAATGTTCATGCTCAACGCTGGCACCAAATAACAATTATTTAGGTCTAATACTAATCCCGAAGGTAGATGTAGAGGTAGCGTGCCGACCGCGATCACATCGACTTTGGAACCGTTTCCCACGCGCATCGTCACCTCGTCCTTCGCCAGTGTTCGCTTAATCCGTAGTCCCTGTTTCGAGTTGCAAATATTAGTAACAGAACCAGTATCAAATACCCAGGTGCTACTGCGAGCTCTAGTAAGGTACACATCAATAACATGTATATCACATATACCTTTGTTCACCTTGCCATCCTTCTTATCCGCCAAATACTTGGGGCAGTTCCGCTTCCAGTGACCAGTCTGCTTGCAGTAGAAGCACTCAGTTTCAGGCTTAGGTCCAGACTTGGGTTTCTTCTCCTGAGCAGCAACTTGTTTGTTGTTCTTCTTGAAGTTCCCCTTCTTCTTCCCTTTGCCCTTTTTCTTGAAACTAGTGGTCTTGTTGACCATCAACACTTGATGCTCCTTCTTGATTTCTACCTCCGCAGCTTTCAGCATTGCGAAGAGCTCGGGAATAGTCTTGTTCATCCCTTGCATATTATAGTTCATCACGAAGCTCTTGTAGCTTGGTGGCAGTGATTGGAGAATTCTGTCAATGACGCAATCATCAGGAAGATTAACTCCCAATTGAATCAAGTGATTATTATACCCACACATTTTGAGTATATGCTCACTGACAGAACTGATCTCCTCCATCTTGCAGCTATAGAACTTATTGGAGACTTCATATCTCTCAATCCGGGCATTTGCTTGAAATATTAACTTCAACTCCTGGAACATCTCATATGCTCCATGACGTTCAAAACGTCGTTGAAGTCCCGATTCTAAGCCGTAAAGCATGGCACACTGAACTATCGAGTAGTCATCATCTTTGCTCTGCCAGACGTTCATAACATCTGGTGTTGCTCCAGCAGCAGGCCTGGCACCCAGCGGTGCTTTCAGGACGTAATTCTTCTGTGCAGCAATGAGGATAATCCTCAAGTTACGGACCCAGTCCATGTAATTGCTACCATCATCTTTCAACTTTGCTTTCTCAAGGAACGCATTAAAATTCAACGGAACAACAGCACGAGCCATCTATCTACAATCAACATAAACAAGCAAGATACTATCAGGGACTAAGTTCATGATAAATTTAAGTTCAATTAATCATATTACTTAAGAACTCCCACTTAGATAGACATCCCTCTAATCTTCTAAGTGATCACGTGATCCAAATCAACTAAACCATAACCGATCATCACGTGAGATGGAGTAGTTTTCAATGGTGAACATCGTTATGTTGATCATATCTACTATATGATTCACGCTCGACCTTTCGGTCTCCGTGTTCCGAGGCCATATCTGCATATGCTAGGCTCGTCAAGTTTAACCTGAGTATTCTGCGTGTGCAAAAACTGGCTTGCACCCGTTGTAGATGGACGTAGAGCTTATCACACCCGATCATCACGTGGTCTCTGGGCACGACGAACTTTGGCAACGGTGCATACTCAGGGAGAACACTTCTTGATAATTTAGTGAGAGATCATCTTATAATGCTACCGTCAATCAAAGCAAGATAAGATGCATAAAAAGATAAACATCACATGCAATCAATATAAGTGATATGATATGGCCATGATCATCTTGTGCTTGTGATCTCCATCTCCGAAGCACCGTCATGATCACCATCGTCACCGGCGCGACACCTTGATCTCCATCGTAGCATCGTTGTCGTCTCGCCAATCTTATGCTTCCACGACTATCACTACCGTTTAGTAATAAAGTAAAGCATTACATCGTGATTGCATTGCATACAATAAAGCGACAACCATATGGCTCCTGCCAGTTGCCGATAACTCAGTTACAAAACATGATCGTCTCATACAATAAAATTCAGCATCATGCCTTGACCATATCACATCACAACATGCCCTGCAAAAACAAGTTAGACGTCCTCTACTTTGTTGTTGCAAGTTTTACGTGGCTGCTACGGGCTTAAGCAAGAACCAATCTCACCTACGCATCAAAACCACAACGATAGTTTGTCAAATAGACTCCGTTTTAACCTTCGCAAGGACCGGGCGTAGCCACACTCGGTTCAACTAAAGTTGGAGAGACAGTCGCCCGCAAGCCACCTGTGTGCAAAGCACGTCGGGGGAACCGGTCTCGCGTAAGCGTACGCGTAATGTTGGTCCAGGTCATCTCGTCCAACAATGCCGTCGAACCAAAGTATGACATGCTGGTAGGCAGTATGACTTATATCGCCCACAACTCACTTGTGTTCTACTCGTGCATATAACATGAACATAAATAACCTAGGCTCGGATGCCACTGTAGGGTTTCGTAGTAATTTCAAAAAAATTCCTACGCACACGCAAGATCATGTGATGCATAGCAACAAGAGGGGAGAGTGTTGTCTACGTACCCAACGCAGACCGACTATGGAAGCGCTGACACGACGTAGAGGAAGTAGTCGTACGTCTTCACGATCCAACCGATCAAGCACCGAAACTACGGCACCTCCGAGTTCGAGCACACGTTCAGCTCGATGACGATCCCCGGACTCTGATCCAGCAAAGTATCGGGGAAGAGTTCCGTCAGCACGACGGCGTGGTGACGATCTTGATGCACTACAGCAACAGGGCTTCGCCTAAACTCCGCTACAGTATTATCGAGGAATATGGTGGCTGGGGGAACCGCACACGGCTAAGGAATAGATCACGTGGATCAACTTGTGTATTTCTGGGGTGCCTCTGCCTCAGTATATAAAGGAGCCAAGGGGGAGGGGGGCGCCGGCCAGGGGGAGGGCGCAGGAGGAGTCCTACTCCTTCCGGGAGTAGGACTCCCCCCCCCCCAATCCTAGTTGGACTAGGATTCCCCGAGGGGGAAAGAGGGAGAGGGGGGGCGGCCACCTCTCCTAGTCCTATTAGGACTAGGTGAGGGGGGAGGTGCACAGCCACCTTGGGCTGCCCCTTTCTCCTTTCCACTAAAGCCCATTAAGGCCCATATGGCTCCCGGGGGGTTCCGGTAACCTCCCGGTACTCCGGTAAAATCCCGATTTCACCCGGAACACTTCCGATATCCAAACATAGGCTTCCAATATATCAATCTTTACGTCTCTACCATTTCGAGACTCCTCGTCATGTCCGTGATCACATCCAGGACTCCGAACAACCTTCGGTACATCAAAATGCATAAACTCATAATATAACTGTCATCGTTACCTTAAGCGTGCGGACCCTACAGGTTCGAGAACAATGTAGACATGACCGAGACACGTCTCCGGTCAATAACCAATAGTGGGACCTGGATGCCCATATTGGCTCCTACATATTCTACAAAGATCTTTATCGGTCAGACCGCATAACAACATACGTTGTTCCCTTTGTCATCGGTATGTTACTTGCCCGAGATTCGATCATCGGTATCCAATACCTAGTTCAATCTCGTTACCGGCAAGTCTCTTTACTCATTTTGTAATACATCATCCCGCAACTAACTCATTTAGTTGCAATGCTTGCAAGGCTTAAGTGATGTGTATTACCGAGAGGGCCCAGAGATACCTCTCCGACAATCGGAGTGACAAATCCTAATCTCGAAATACGCCAACCCAACATCTACCTTTGGAGACACCTGTAATGATCCTTTATAATCACCCAGTTACGTTGTGACGTTTGGTAGCACCCAAAGTGTTCCTCCGGTAAACGGGAGTTGCATAATCTCATAGTTATAGGAACATGTATAAGTCATGAAGAAAGCAATAGCAACATACTAAACGATCGGGTGCTAAGCTAATGGAATGGGTCATGTCAATCAGATCATTCAACTAATGATGTGACCTCGTTAATCAAATAACAACACTTTGCTCATGGTCAGGAAACATAACCATCTTTGATTAACGAGCTAGTCAAGTAGAGGCATACTAGTGACACTAAGTTTGTCTATGTATTCACACATGTATTATGTTTTCGGTTAATACAATTCTATCATGAATAATAAACATTTATCATGATATAAGGAAATAAATAATAACTTTATTATTGCCTCTAGGGCATATTTCCTTCAGCTACGCGGGTTGCATAAATTCCACCAAAGAAATCTCCATTACGTCTATTAAGATGCAACCTACGTGCAACAATGGCTCCCAAATTATATGATTTGTCTCCTAACACAGCACTCCTAAGAATACTGAGGTCAGGGACACAAACGTGACATGCCTCATCTTTACCATTTATGCATCTACCTATGAAGAGAGCAAAATAATGTATGCCAGGAAAGTGAATGCTCCCTATGGTAGCTTGTGTAATATCCCTGGATTCTCCCACAGTTATATCAGCAAGAAAATCTCTAAATTCAGATTTGCGGGGATCCATTATACTACCCCATTGTGGAAGTTTGCATGCAGTGGTAAAATCCTCTAAGTCCATGGTATAAGATTTATCATAAAGATCAAACAGGACAGTTGGAGAATTACGTGAAGTGGAAATTCAAACCTCCTCACAAAGGAGCTAGTGAGCTCATGATACTGACTGCACTTCTCTTCCTCGAAGCTCACGAGATCAGCGTTACGAAAATATGCGTTGAATTCTTCTTTTATTCCTGCTTGATCCATAAAATTTTCAGAAGGCCATTCACAAGGACGCACTGGAGCATCTCTTGGTGGCTCTTCGTCAGCATCACGCATTGCAAGCCTGGGTCCTTGCTTCTTAGAAGAACCACCTTGGAACATTTTCCTAAGCATTTTTCTTCCTCTGAAAAATTCTGAAATTTTTTAGTAACTTCAAAATAAAAGTAAACCAAACTCAATAATATTGATAGCAACTACTCCTACAACTGCCTAGGGCCTATATCATGCATCAAAACTACTTATGACCATATAAATTTGACATGCAAGCTCAAGAACAAGGTCACCTAAGCAGCAAAAATTTGCAATGAATAAAGCACTAGAACAAAACTAATTGGACCAATGGAGGAGTCACATACCAAGGAACAATCTCCCCAAGCAGTTTTGTGAGAGGTGCTTTGAGCAAGGAGATCGAAAATGGCAGCAAAACGAGCTTGGACTCGGGTTTGAGCTGGTTTTTCGTGTTTGGAGGAGGAAGATGAAGTGTGTGGGTGCAGGAATAAGTGGAGGAGGGCCATCGTGAGCCCATGAGGCAGGGGGCGCGCCCTAGGGGGGTGGGCGCGCCCTCCACCCTCGTGGCAAGGTGGTTGGCCCCCTGGTGTGTTCTCTGTTCCATAAATCCTCAAATATTCTAGAAAAAATCATATTTAATTTTCAGGGCATTTGAAGAACTTTTATTTTTGAGGTATTTTTATATTGCATGGATAATCAGATAACAGACAGACAAATAATTATTTTATTTTATTTTATATAAATAACAGAAAGTAAAAGTGGGATACAGAAAGTTGTGCCTTCTAGTTTCATCCATCTCATGATCATCAAAAGGAATCCACTAACAAGGTTGATCAAGTCTTGTTAACGAACTCATTCCGAATAACATGGAACCGGAGAAATTTCGAATAACATTATGTTACCTCAACGGGGATATGCACATCCCCAATAATAAGAATATCATATTTCTTCTTGACAGTAGGTAGAGGAAATTCAAAACCTCCGAATATAATCGATGGAATTTTTCCAATAGAGTTGATACTATGAACTTGAGGTTGTTTCCTCGGGAAGTGTACCGTATGCTCATTGCCATTAACATGAAAAGTGACATTGCCTTTAGTGCAATCAATAATAGCCCCTGTAGTATTCAAAAAGGGTCTTCCAAGAATAATAGACATACTATCGTCCTCGGGAATATCAAGAATAACAAAGTCCGTTAAAATAGTAACGTTTGCAACTACAACAGGCACATCCTCACAAATACCGACAGGTATAGCAGTTGATTTATCAGCCATTTGCAAAGATATTTCAGTAGGTGTCAACTTATTCAATTCAAGTCTACGATATAAAGAGAGAGGCATAACACTAACACCGGCTCCAAGATCACATAAAGAAGTTTTAACATAATTTCTTTTAATGGAGCATGGTATAGTGAGTACTCCTGGATCTCCAAGTTTCTTTGGTATTCCACCCTTAAAAGTATAATTAGCAAGCATGGTGGAAATTTCAGCTTCCGGTATCTTTCTCTTATTTGTAATAATATCTTTCATGTACTTAGCATAAGGATTGGTTTTGAGCATATCAGTTAATCGCATACGCAAAAGGATAGGTCTAATCATTTCAGCAAAGCGCTCAAAATCCTCATCATCCTTTTTCTTGGATGGTTTAGGAGGAAAAGGCATGGGTTTCTGAACCCAAGGCTCTCTTTCTTTACCATGTTTCCTAGCAACAAAGTCTTTCTTATCATAACGTTGATTCTTTGATTGTGGGTTATCAAGATCAACAGCGGGTTCAGTTTCTATATCATTGTCATTACTAGGTTGAGCATCATCATGAACATTATCATTAACATTATTACTAGTTTCAGGTTCATTACCAGATTGTGTTTCGGCATCAGAAATAGAAATATCATTTGGATTCTCAGGTGTTTCAACAATAGGATCACTAGAAGCATGCAAAGTCCTATCATTTTTCTTTTTCTTCTTTTTAGAAGAGCTAGGTGCATCTGTATTATTTCTATGAGAATCTTGCTCAATTCTCTTAGGGTGGCCTTCAGGATAAAAAGGTTCCTAAGTCATTCTACCAGTTCTAGTAGCCACTCTAACAGCTTTATCATTATTCTTACTGTTCAATTCATTGAGCAAATCATTTTGAGCTTTAAGTACTTGTTCTACTTGAGTGGTAACCATAGAAGCATGTTTACTAATAAGTTTAAGTTCACTTTTAACATTAGCCATATAATCACCCAAGTGTCCAAGCATATTTGAATTGTATTTCAATTGTCTACCAAAATAAGCATTAAAATCTTCTTGCTTAGCCATAAATTTATCAAACTCATCTAAGCATGGGCTAGCAAATTTAGTAAATGGGATTACAGCTTTATCATATCTATAGAGAGAATTTACCTTTACTACATGTGTCGGGTTATCAAAACCATGAGTTTCTTCAATAGGTAATAGATTAATATTATATGTTTCTTCAACAGGCGGTAAATTAAGACCATGTATTTCTTCAATAGGAGGTAAATTCTTAACATCTTCAGCTTTAATACCCTTTTCTTTCATAGATTTCTTTGCCTCTTGCATATCTTCAGGACTGAGAAATAGAATACCCCTCTTCTTCGGAGTTGGTTTAGGAATAGGCTCAGGAATTGGCTCCGGAGGCGTCCAATTATTTTCATTTGTCAACATATTATTCAATAGAATTTCAGCTTCATCCGGTGTTCTTTCCCTGAAAACAGAACCAGCACAACTGTCCAGGTAATCTCTGGAGGCATCGGTTAGTCCATTATAAAAGATATCAAGTATTTTATTTTTCTTAAGAGGATGATCAGGCAAAGCATTAAGTAATTGGAGAAGCCTCCCCCAAGCTTGTGGGAGACTCTCTTCTTTAATTTGCACAAAATTATGTATATCCCTTAAAGCAGCTTGTTTCTTATGAGCAGGAAAATATTTAGCAGAGAAGTAATAAATCATATCCTGGTGACTACGCACACAACCAGGATCAAGAGAATTAAACCATATCTTAGCATCACCCTTTAATGAGAATGGAAACATTTTAAGGATATAAAAGTAGCGAGTTATCTCATATTTAGTGAACAGGGTAGCTATTTCATTTAATTTAGTAAGATGTGCCACAACAGTTTCAGATTCATAACCATGAAAAGGATCAGATTCAACCAAAGTAATTATATCAGGATGAACAGAGAATTCATAATCCTTATCAGTAACAAAGATAGGTGAAGTAGCCAAAGTAGGTTCAGGTTTCATTCTATCATTTAGGGATTGCTTACTCCATTTAGCTAATAATTTTTTTAGTTCGGTTCTACTTCGGCAAGCTAAAATAGCTAAAGAAGCATCTTGATCAAATACATAACCCTTGGGAATAGAAAGTGGTTCTTCATCATCACTTTCATCGGTATCATCAGATTCAATATTTTCAATCTCTCTAGCCCTAGCAAGTTGTTCATCGAGAAATTCACTAAGTGGCATAGTAGTATCAGGCCTAGAGGTAGTTTCATCATAAGTATCATGCATAGCAGAAGTGGCATCATCAATAACATGCGACATATCAGAACGAATAGCAGAAGCAGGTGTAGGTGTCGCAAGCTTACTCAAAACAGAAGGTGAATCAAGTGCAGAGCTAGATGGCAGTTCCTTACCTCTCCTCGTAGTTGAGGGATAGATCTTGGTTTTTGGATCTCTCAAGTTCTTCATAATGATAAGCAGATATATATCCCAAGTGACTGAAAGAATAGAGCTATGCTACCCGGCAACGGCGCCAGAAAATAGTCTTGATAACCCACAAGTATAGGGGATCGCAATAGTTTTCGAGGGTAGAGTATTCAACCCAAATTTATTGATTCGACACAAGGGGAGCCAAAGAATATTCTCAAGTATTAGCAGCTGAGTTGTCAATTCAACCACACCTGGAAACTTAATATCTACAACAAAGTGTTTAGTAGCAAAGTAATATGATAGTAGTGATAACGGTAGCAAAAGGTAACAGTAGTAAAAGTAATGTTTTTGGTATTTTGTAGTGATGATAGCAATAGCAACAGAAAAGTAAATAAGCGAAGAACAATATATTGAAAGCTCGTAGGCAACGGATCAGTGATAGAGAATTGTGCCGGATGCGGTTCATCATGTAACAGTCATAACCTAGGGTGACACAGAACTAGCTCCAGTTCATTGATATAATGTAGGCATGTATTCCGAACATAGTCATACGTTCTTATGGAAAAGAACTTGCATGACATCTTTTGTCATACCCTCCCGTGGCAGCGGGGTCCTTACGGAAACTAAGGGATATTAAGGCCTCCTTTTAATAGAGAACCGGAACAAAGCATTAACACATAGTGAATACATGAACTCCTCAAACTATGGTCATCACCGGTAAGTATCCCGATTATTTTCACTTCGGGGTTAACGGATCATAACACATAATAGGTGACTATAGACTTGCAAGATAGGATCAAGAACACTCATATATTGATGAAAACATAATAGGTTCGGATTTGAAATCATGGCACTCGGGCCCTAGTGACAAGCATTAAGCATATCAAAGTCATAGCAACATCAATCTCAGAACATAGTGGACACTAGGGATCAAACCCTAACAAAACTAACTCGATTACATGATAGATCCCATCCAACCCATCACCGTCCAGCAAGCCTACGATGTAATTACTCATGTACGGCGGTGAGCATCATGAAATTGGTGATGGAGGATGGTTGATGATGATGATGGCGATGGATTCCCCTCTCCGGAGCCCCGAACGAACTCCAGATCAGCCCTCCCGAGAGGTTTTAGGGCTTGGCGGCGGCTCTGTATCGTAAAACGCGATGATTTCTTCTCTCTGATTTTTTCTCATCAAAACTTAATATATGGAGGTGGAGTTGGAGTCGGAGACGCAATAGGGGGCCCACGAGGTAGGGGGCGCGCCCTAGGGGGGCAGGCGCGCCGCCACCCTCGTGGCAAGACGGTGGGCCCCCTGACCTTCATCTTTGGTAGGTATTTTTCTTATTTTTTGAAAAGTGTCTCCGTGAAGTTTCAGGTCATTCCGAGAATGTTTGATCCTGCACATAAATAACAACATGGTAATTCTGCTGAAAACAGTGTCAGTCCGGGTTAGTTCCATTCAAATCATGCAAGTTAGAGTCCAAAATAAGGGCAAAAGTGTTTGGAAAAGTAGATACGTTGGAGACGTATCACGTATGATCTCGAACATGGCCTCTTCTCCCTCTCTGCCGGTATTGTCCGCCATATCTTTTATTTAACACTAATCCATAAGAAATATAAAACAATTTAGTACTCAAATTACAATGCATGGATGCAATCAATAAGGAAAAACTGAATCATATAGTACATAATATGCATCGTCTCGAATAATATATAATCTCGAATACATCGTCTTGGATAATATATAATCTCGAATGCATCGTCTCAAATAATATATAATCTCGAATACATTGTCTCGAATAATCACCGGCTAGGTAGATAATAAATATCGAATACTATAGAAGAATCACGTCGACACCCAATGAGAAGGAACCATCACAGGATCATATCTCCGGTCATCTGCCCAAAGAACCTGCCAGGTATTGGAGAACCTGACGTCCATAGCAGCCATGTAGCGATGGACGTGCTCGTCCTCCTCCCTGACACAGCGACGCACCACCTCCGGTGGGGCCGGCTCCCTCTGCACCGAATGTGGCCCACGTGAATGCCACCAAAGGAGATCAAGGTCGACGACGGGACCTAGGTTCCTCACCAAGCGGCGAGCCCCTGAAGGTAGCACCTCCCAGTGCCAGCCCGGCAGAGCCCAGTCCCGGACATGGGTCCTCTGAAGCAGGACGTCGTCACGAACGGGTCGACGGCGAGGATGCGGGCCGGGCATTGTCGAGAAAAAAATACTATATGCCGCAAAAGTAACATTTTTAAAATTATTGGATTGTGATTTCTTATGTACAAATTTAAAAAATGCTATCATACTAATTAAGCAATTCTATATGCAATTTCATACTAATTAAGCATCTAACACTAAAAACAGAAAAAAACAACTTCTATACACCCATTAAAAACAGAAAAACAACATTATATAAAAAATACATACTAATTAAACACTAATTATATCCATCTAACATGCATTCATACATATATACTAGTGAAAAAATAATAATCTAAAACATGTAAACTAATTAAACATACAAAAATACGTATATACTAATTAACTTTAGGAAATGTGTGTGTGTGTGTGTGTTCAACATGCTTGTGTGTGTATGGGCTCGGGGAGGGGCGGCGCCCATGGTGGCCGCCGGGGGCGAGGGAGAGGGGATAGAGG
>NC_041392.1:686754738-686785616 GCF_002162155.2 Triticum dicoccoides | reverse complement strand
GCGACGGCAACGTCGCGCGCCGGGGGCGGCGACGGGGACGGCGCGGAACGGGGGCGGCGACGGCGTCGATCGATCGGGGCAGGCGGTGCTTCGATGGGGAAATAAAGCAAGAATGAAATTTTTTCAAGTGCTTCTTATATAGAAGGCACCTTTAGTACAGGTTGGAGCCACCAACCGGTACTAAAGGTCTGTTTTGGCCAGGCGAAGCGGCGGGAACCGCACCCCTTTAGTACCGGGTGGTGGCACCAACCGGTACTAAAGGCCCCCCTTTAGTACCGGTTGGAGCCACGACCCGGTACTAAAGGGGGTGCGCTGGCGCAGGTGCGGTGCGGCAAGTTTAGTCCCACCTCGCTAGCCGAGGGGCGTCCGCACTAGTTTATAAGCCCTAGTGTGGTAGCTCTCTCGAGCTCCTCTCCAAAGCAGGCCTACTGGGCCTAAATGTTCTATGCTGCCCTATGGGCCTACTGGGCCTTTGCGGGCCTGCATCCTGGCCCAACAACAGGTTGGGTTTCTAGTCGTATGCAGGCCGCTATGGCGCAGTAAGCGGGCTTTTTATTTTCTTATTTTTTTTGCTTTATTTATTTTTGTTTTATTTATTTTTAAGTTGTTTTTTGCTGTCTTTAGAGTTTCTTTGTGAATATTTTTTGCTTTAGGTACAAAAAATTACAAACCTTCTATTAGTGCCGGTAGTTTATAAATTTGAATAGTTTACATTTTGAATTATTTGAAATTTCTATGAATCACTATTTGTGAATAACTTAACTTTGAAAATAGATTTTTCAGTGATTCTTTTTTATTATGTTTAATATTAGTGTGTTTTATCATTATATTCAATTTGATAATGCTTAGGTTATTTAAAAATGAAATGCCTTTGTAACGGATGAGTTTTCGTCCGAAAATCTGATACTTCGAAAGAGATTGTCCATTTTGTACACATAACTACCCTAACTATTACAGAGATTCCCTCCTGGGTGTGAAACACGGAAGAAAGTGATGATAGTGAAGCCGATCACATCCCAGATCTTTAGTGTGAAACTTTTTCTTTGTGTGTGTCCCTTTGCGCCGTAGCCATGGAAAATCTTCATCATTTAACAGGATGCTCGGGTCAATATTCACTGTGAATGGAGCAATTTCATCAAACTTTTCATAATCTCCTGACATGTCTGTCTTGTCATCCACTGCCATGATGTTTCTCTTTCCAGAAAGAACTATGTGGCGCTTTGGCTCATCGTGTGTCGCTTCCTTATCTTTTCTTTTTATCGGCTTGGTAGACATATCATTCACATAAAAACATGTGCCACATCATTAGGTAGGACGAATGGTTCGTCTGCATACGCAAGATTGTTGAGATCCACTGTTGTCATTCCATACTGCGGGTCTTCCGTTACCCCGCCTCGT
Source organism: Triticum dicoccoides (assembly GCF_002162155.2). Classification (NCBI taxonomy): domain Eukaryota; kingdom Viridiplantae; phylum Streptophyta; class Magnoliopsida; order Poales; family Poaceae; genus Triticum; species Triticum dicoccoides. Next base: position 686,784,218 of record NC_041392.1, on the reverse strand, counting down.
GTCATATTGACCCATTTGTATTGAAACAAAGGGACCTTCAAACCACGTCCATAGTCAAGTTCCCATATCTCCTCTATGTAACCATAATACGTTTCCTTTCCCATCTTGGTTGTTAAATCAAAGCGGACACCACTGTTTTGGTTGGTGCTCTTCTTATCTTGGGCGATCGTGTAAAATGTATTACCATTTATCTCGTACCCTTTAAAAGTCATTATATTCGAAGATGGTAACTGGGACAGCGAGTACATATCATCTTTAATAGAGGCATCATGCATGGCACGTGTCTGCAACCAGCCGGCGAAACTCCTGGTTTGTTCACGTGTAATCCAGTCCTCAGACTGCTCCGGGTGTTTGGAGCGTAGAAAATTCTTGTGTTCGTCCATATATAGAGCCACCAAGGCGGAATTCTGTAAAACTGTGTAGTGTGCTTCAGTGAGAGAATGTCCTTCCATACATATTTTTTGATTCCCTCCGAGCGTGCCTTTTCCATCCAGTCTGCCCTTATGCCGCGATTCAGGAACACCAATCGGCTTAAGGTCAGGAATAAAGTCAATACAAAACTCAATGACCTCCTCATTTTCATGGCCCTTGGAGATGCTTCCTTCTGGCCTAGCACGGCTATGAACATATTTCTTTAAGACTCCCATGAACCTCTCAAAGGAGAACATATTGTGTAAAAATACAGGACCCAAAATGTTAATCTCTTCGCATAGGTGAACTAGAACATGCGTCATGATGTTGAAGAAGGATGGTGGGAACACCAACTCGAAACTGACAAGACATTGCACCAAATCATTCTCTAACCTTGGTATGATTTATGGATCGATTACCTTCTCAGAGATTGCATTGAGGAATGCACATAGCTTCACAATGGCTAATCGAACGTTATCCGGTAGAAGTCCCCTCAATGCAACCGGAAGCAGTTGCGTCATAATCACGTGGCAGTCATGAGACTTGAGGTTCTGGAACTTTTTCTCTGCCATGTTTATTATTCCCTTTATATTCGACAAGAAGCCAGATGGTACCTTAATACTGAGCAGGCATTCAAAGAAGATTTCCTTCTCTTCTTTGGTAAGAGCGTAGCTGGCATGACCCTGATGTATGCCGTATTTTCCATGCATACGTTGCTGGTCCTCCCGTGCCTTAGGTGTATCTTTTTTCTTCCCATACACACCCAAGAAGCCAAGCAGGGTCACGCAAAGATTATTCGTCACGTGCATCACGTTGATTGCAGAGCGGACCTCTAGGTATTTCCAATAGGGCAGGTCCCAAAATATAGATTTCTTCTTCCACATGGGTGCGCGACCGTCAGCATCATTCGGAACAGGTTGTCCACAGGACCCTTTCCAAAGACTACCTTCAAATCCTTGACCATATCATGTACATCAGCACCAGTATGGTGGCGAGGCTTCGTCCGGTGATCCGCCTCACCTTTGAAATGCTTGCCTATATTTCTTACGGGATGTCTTCTCGGAAGAAATCGACGATGTCCCAGGTACACATTCTTCCTACAATTGTCCAAATATATACTGTCGGTATCATCCAAACAGTGCGTGCATGCGCGGTATCCCTTGTTTGTCTGTCCTGAAAGGTTACTAAGAGCAGGCCAATCATTGATGGTCACGAACAGCAACGCCTTTAGGTCAAATTCTTCCCCCATGTGCTCATCCCACGCACGTACACATGTTCCATTCCACAGTTGTAAGAGTTCTTCAACTAATGGCCTTAGGTACACATCAATGTCGTTGTCGGGTTGCTTAGGGCCTTGGATGAGCACTGGCATCATAATGAACTTCCGCTTCATGCACAACCAAGGCGGAAGGTTATACAAACATAGAGTCACAGGCCAGGTGCTATGGTTGTTGCTCTGCTCCCTAAAAGGATTAATGCCATCTGCGCTTAGACCAAACCATACGTTTCTTGCGTCATCTGCAAACTCCTTCCCGTACTTTCTCTCGATTTTTCTCCACTGCGACCTGTCAGCGGGTACTCTCAACTTTCCGTCTTTCTTACGGTCTTCTCTGTGCCATCGCATCGCCTTGGCATGCTCTTTGTTTTGGAACAAACGTTTCAACCGTGGTATTATAGGAGCATACCACATCACCTTGGCAGGAATCTTCTTCCTGGGGCGCTCGCCCTCGACATCACCAGGGTCATCGCGCCTGATCTTATAGCGCAATGCACCGCATACCGGGCAAGCGTTCAAATCCTCGTACTCACCGCGGTAGAGGATGCATTCATTAGGGCATGCATGTATCTTCTGCACCTCTAACCCTAGAGGGCAGACATCCTTCTTTGCTTCGTACGTACTCTCGGGTAATTCGTTGTCCTTTAGAAGCATATTCTTTATCATTACCAGCAACTTTCCAAATCCCTTGTCAGATACACCATTCTCTGCCTTCCATTGCAGCAATTCCAGTGTGGTGCCCAACTTTTTCTTGTCAGCTTCGCAATTCGGGTACAACAATTTCTTGTGATCCTCTAACATGCGCTGCAACTTCTTCTTCTCCAAATCACTTGCACAGTTTCTCTTTGCATGGGCAATGGCCCGACCTAGATCATCAGCGGGCTCATCTGATGCCTCTTCTTCTGCTTCTTCCTGCATTGCCGGCTCAGCTTCTTCCCCCATTGTTGTATCATCGTATTCACGGAACCCATCATGGCCAGGATAGCTGTCGTCGTCCTCTTCTTCATTGTCTTCCATCATAACCCCTCTTTCTCCGTGATTGGTCCAAACATTATAGCGGGGCATGAAACCGGACTTAAACAGGTGGACGTGAATGGTTCTTGACTTAGAGTAATTGTTATCATTCTTACAGCCAACACATGGATAAGGCATAAAACCATCCGCCCGCTTGTTTGCCTCAGCCGCAAGCAGAAAAGTTTGCACGCCATTAATGAACTCGGGAGAGTATCGGTCATCGTACATCCATTGTCGGCTCATCTTCATTACACAACACCAAAAAAGACCAAATTAATACAAGTTCATACAACACTTAAATGCAACAAACAAATAACTCTCTAGCTAAAGAATTTAAATGCAACAACAAATGCGATCAAGATCGCAACTAAGGTAACAATTGATCCGACAGCATAATGATACCAAGCCTCACTATGAATGGCATATTTTCTAATCTTTCTAATCTTCAAGCGCATTTTCTCCATCTTAATCTTGTGATCATCGACAACATCGGCAACATGCAACTCCAATTTCATCTTCTCCCCCTCAATTCTTTTCAATTTTTCCTTCAAATCCTCGTTTTCTCTTTCAACTAAATTTAACCTCTCGACAATACGGTCAGTTGGAATTTCCGGTTCAACTACCTTCTACATACAAATATCTATGTCAACTTGATGGGCATAATTTGTCATAAACAAAAAATGCAACAACTAGTTTTAAAAGAGAATATACCACATCCGAATCATAACCCGGATGAGGGCCGACGGGGACGGATATCAAAACCATGGCACTATGTATAACAAACAACGTATGGGTAAGATAATTATATGAGTAACTATACATCCAAATCACACAAACATCATTTTTTTTATATAAAACATTCATGAACAAGAGGCTCGCCACAAGGTGGTGCTGGCGACGGGACGTTGCGGGCGATCGACGGTGGTTATGACGGAGATTTAGAAGGCACTAAGTAAACTACACCTACATATGCAAACTAAGTGTTATTTTTGACCTCAAATTGCATATAAATCAAATAATAGCACATATATATAATTCCTCCCAAACTACTAAACACACAAATCAATTACTATATGAAGCATTGCAAGAGCTAATCTAGCAATGAGAGATGAAAGGACAAAGTTGCTAACCTTTGTGATCATTTGAATGGATGGGGGCCTTCAAATCTTGACAAATTTTGGGCAAAATGTGTGATGAGCTTGAGAGGAAGAGGGGAAGAACAGAGAGGAGAGGGGAAAGGGGAAGAACAGAGCAAGCTGGTGGACGAAGGGTTTATGTAGGAGAACCTTTAGCATCGGTTCGTGCCACAAGCCGGTACTAAAGGTGCTGGAGGGGCCCCAGACTGACAACATCCTTCCACCACTCACTTTAGTATCGGTTTGTGACATGAACCGGTGCTAAAGGTTCGCCACGAACCGATGCTAAAGGTTCGCCACGAACCGGTACTAATGAGAGCAGCCGGCTAGCCGTTGGAACCGACACTAATGCACACATTAGTGCCGGCTCAAAATCAAACCGGCACTAATGTGCTTCACATTTGACCCATTTTCTACTAATGGGAGTTCCTGTACCTGATCGGGGCATACTATGGGCTATGGGCTATAACGGGGCTGGGCTGTGACCGTATATGCGTACAAAACGAATCGTATTTTTTGCGTACATGATTCCGGCTACCTGGGGCGGCCGACCATACTCGCCACCAGATGGCAACGGGGACAAAACCCATCGGGTTTTGCCTTCCTAAACCCATCCCCACGAGAAAATCGCAAACCCGTCCCCGTCCCCATCACCGTGTGCGGGGTTAGTTTTCCACCCGTCCCCTAAACCCATCGGGTTTCAGGGAACCCACGAGAAAATAAAAATATTTAAACAAACATAGTGGCGACAAAGAATAACATTTGAATAGCAAAACAAGCACATTTCAGCAGCATAATTAGAGCAAATTTCAACAAAAAAAACAATAGTAGATGGTTCAATAGCTATATAGAGTGTATTTTAGCAGATTTAAACAACATACATAGTATATTTCGGAGGCAGCAAACATAAGATAATTAGTAGCAACAATGATATCATTTCAGCAGCAACATAGTATATTTCAACAGCAAAACAACTGCAAATTTCAGCACAATACTCAGGAATAACATCAGCTAAAATAAGCCTATTTCAGCACAACTATAGCCCATTTCAACAACGAACATAAGCATATTTCAGCAACAAACAGGAGCATATATCAGCAAAAAAAATGTATTTTGCCGGGTTTGCCGGGTTTCGGGTTCGGGGACTACCAAAACGGGTGCAAACCCATGAAACGTGTCGGGTTGTATAATGTGCCCAACAACAGCCCCGTGGAGATGAAAAGATGACCATTCCCGTCCCCTAATAGGGTAAAAACCCACGGGGACGCGGGTTACGGGGCCCCGTTGCCATCTTGATACTCGCCCCTACCGTGGCGCCGCAACTGATACCAAGCACCCTCTGGGATCGCAATTTTTTGTTTTGATGGGAGTTACCTCAATGATTCAGTGGAGGTACTTGTTTTTTTTTGCTGACGCTACTTAGGTTTTCATCATCATAATGTCATCAAAGAAGAGATCAAGATCATCTGATTGATATCTGTCTATTTTTTTCCACAGGACTTCTGGGCATGCTTGCCACAGCTTGTTATAGTAGCCCTCCTATTTTATTTCTTACTAGTTTTGTTATATTTCCTTATGCTTCTTGTTGCCAACTAGAACAGAATAATGCTTCACCAGTCTTTATTGTCAATTCTTGTTGTAATGAGTGGGTGAATATTAACATTAACTCATTACTACTCCCTCCGTCCGAAAAAGCTTGTCCCTTAAATGGATGTATCTAGCACCAAGATAGGGCTAGATACATCCATGTGAAGGACAAGCTTGGGACAAGCCTTTTTGGACGGAGGGAGTACTCAGTAGTTGTTATTTGTTATTGAACTGATTCGTTCAATTCAAAATCAAATCAAGCTGGTCAATCATATATTTTTCTGGGTTGGAGTCTTTCCTGATTACCATGTTCTATTTTGGTGCCATGGTGCAGTGTCTTTATGGTCAGACATCTGCTAATGGATCCTTAAAATATCAATTAGTGCTGGTTGGAACCTAAGTGGGTACTGCTAGGCACAAATTTCTACGAAGTGGTTACATCTTCTTAGCTAGGGATGAATGAGTCCTGGCATGGTACTCCTACCAAGAATGACACTATGGATTGTTTCCAAAATACTAACATCTAGCCTTACGTATGAATGTTTTGGGAGCACCACTGAGAGAATTGTACAAACAAAGACTTAAGCAACACTATACTTTATGATTGATGCAGGGCTACTAAATTAACCTGCCTCATTTCATGATTTAGGCACTTGCATTATATTTGACAAGCTTTTTAGATCCCGTCTGTGTTTCTTTTTCCAGAGTCTGATAGTGTTCATAAAGAAGGAGCAGATGCCCATCCCCATCAACCCTTCTACTGAGGTTGTCGATGGTCGCCTGGTCAAGAGGCTCAGGAAGCTGTGTGGTTCTGGGAGGAAACTAGTTGTGGGAAGTTCTGAATATAAACAGATAATTGAGATGAAATTGGTAAGTGTTAACTTTGTAAGCTTGTTGTTGCTTTTGTCTGGGTGAATAGTATTGATCACCATTTGCTTTTTAGGGAATAACCTGTCTGCACGTTGATGTTCCGGATTGTGAGGTGATAATTCGCAGTATGAACAAGCCCGCTTTATTGCCTCAACAACCAACAGATCCGACCAAAGATTTAGAATTATTCTTACATCAACATGGCTTTCATGTCAAGCTTAAGATGGTGAGCTTACCGCTTGGCCTTCCTTGTCTGCTTTATTTCTCCCTGGTCAATACTAGACTACTAGTACCTTCTTTTTCTTTTCTTTTCAGCCAATAACTCTAGCTTCAATAAATCGCCTTTAGTTATGCAGTGTTAGTCCTTTCAGACTGATTGTATGCTTATAATGCTTTAATTGCCAATGATTGAAGTTTTTCATAGACACGCTGTATTGGAAATTAACATCTAAGAACCTCAATTTGTCTTATTCATCGATGAAGCGTCTTCTAGAATTTCCGGCCTTCAGCTTTCTTTCAGTGATGAAGAAATGCTCCTTAACTTCAGGTTGATGACACGTCTATTAAGGAGGCAGCTTATCTCCTGCATGATATCGAATTATGTGAGAAGGAGTATTTGAAGTTCTTCCACCTTCTTCTAAAGGACTTCATGGTTACATCTGAAATCGACACTAAGAATTGGGTTTTAATCCATTTTGCAACAGCTCTGAAGATGATCTGTTACCCTGGAGCATCGTATGAAGTCTACCTCCCTGCTAAGGTGAATCACAATGTTTCTATACGTCTTTTGGGTATGCATATGCTGGAAGTAGTGATTTTAGTGATGGAATGAAGTGTTATTCTTTCAGCTTTTCTCATTTGATGAGGTTCGAAAGATAGAGGCTCATGCATCTGGATATAGAAGAAGCTTTTCTAGGATTGATGCCTTGTCTGTCTACGAACATGTTGTTAGTCTCGCTTCAAAGAAGTGTGTGCTAATGTTCAAATTGGACGTCAGGATTATGAAGGCTAAAGAGGTTTTGGAGAATGCAGATGTCATATTAAGAAAAGATCATTCTTCAGGAAAACACTAGAGGGCTGATTTTCGTACTGGCTCCAAAGTTGGAAAAGAAGCAAGTACTAATGTTGATGGCAAGCTCAGCTCCATCACTCAAGACAATTGCAGTGAAGTCAATCTAGTGAATCGCAGTGATCTGCATTTCTAATGTGAGAGGCAAGAACAAGATGTTAAGCAAATTCTCACTATACCGGAAAGCAACTCTTCCATGGAAAAGCCTAACAGACTCCGTACTGAAGAAATCTGCAACAAAGAGAATGACCCTGGGCAGCAAGTGATGTCCAACCAATGAGAGTTCTGATTTTTTGGCTACTGTGTATTTTCAGTAAAAGATAATGATGATTATCTTTGAATATTTTCAATTTATTACTGTTAATTAAAACAAACCCTTCAGTGAAAATATTTCGTATCATTATTTTTTTAGCATTTGTACCAATCTAATTGTTTTGTTATGAAGAACAAGAGTGAAACACTAAGCAGTGGAACAAGCAAATCCATCTAAGTGTCCTTTTTCTAGCTAGTTTGGGTTGATTGATTTGAATGTATGAACAGTGTCATACGAATATTATGATGCGAAGTGTTCTCCTTGCAAGTGACGCTGTCATACAATCCAAGGTGTATTCCTTTCAAGTGACGGTCTATTTTAAAAGGCCATGAAAGTTGATGCACATGAGAAAATCTACACTTTCTGCTCCTGCATTCACACACTTGACAACGTCAATAGCCTGAATTGCTTTGCTTGATGTAAGCAGACTTTAAATGCTAATCATTTCCAGTAATATTTGCATGGGCAACTATTTTTTCCAAAAACAATCTTTATGCTACACACTGACACTGCCACGTCTAACTTAGCCAACTTTGATCCATGCACAAGATAATTAGATGATTATACGACTACTCGACCAGTGAAAAACAACTTTGGAAACTGCGTAAGGATGAACCAGCTTAGAAAACCAAATACGAATAGAAGTTCAGAGGACTGAGGAACATCATCGGCTTGAACACCAGTTCAGAGGCTACTAACGAAGTCATGGATTAGTGGTGCTCGGTGTGTTGGTTGCCCGTCCTATGGGCTGGGCCAAGGACCCCCTAAGCCTATCAACTGGTGGGCCTCGTTCATCGTGACCAAGCAAGCCAAGAAGGAATGATCCGAAGACTTGCATGCACCCCAAAGCTTTGAGATAGTCTCCAACGTATTTGCCCCTAGGAACAACCGACTTATGTGGAACCCTAGGCACCCTGGTATCTATATAAACTACGGTGCCAGGACCATAGAGGATAGCTTCATTCACACACGATCTCGCGGTAGATCACCTATACTTTGTATCCCATCCATAATCAATACAAGCAAAGTAGGACATAGGATTTTATCTCTTCCATATGCACAAAGAAGGCATATATCATTATTTAATTACAAATATAGGTATAATATATTAGTTAAATACCCTGAAAACCAATATTTTTAATAAAAAGGAGCATTGTTCGTATGTTTCGAGCCGGGCCGGGCCGGGCTTGGGCTTGAGATTTTGAGGCGAGGCTTTACAAAGCCAGGCCCGGACCGGAGGCTGCCCAGGTTTAGTTGGGTCCTTGCTGAACTTGTAGCATTCCAAACTTTCCAAACTTTAGACTAATCAAACTTCTTTATAAATAGATGGCTCATCTGTTTGTCTTAATGAAATACTCAAGTTCAATCTATACACACATAGACACTGGCACCCGCTTAAATTTGCACGCTTCCTCCTTGAGCAGTATTTTCTTGGTCTCCACCGTATGTCATACTTGCATTATCAGCAGAAGTTTCGAGGGCTGCAAGCAGTGATCAATTGATAAATAGCATAAGTAGGAAGCGGAAAACCAACTCTTTGAGTGCTAATTTCTATCTATAATGCAACAAAACGTCCAAAGGCCTGCCATCTTGCTCTTACTCTTCCTCTTACTCTCCACAAATTTCAGCTATGTGGTGTCTACATGAAGAATATCATTACCTTATCCTAAAACATCATGAAGAGGCAAGTTCGAGTAAGTTTTTCACATCTAATGATTCTTTTATGCTATAACTATGTCTAAATGAAAACTCTTGCTATGATAAATGTTGCATGTAAAATGAAGTAATAATGTTCCCTTTAGATCTGGTATTCTAAGATCTTATGATATAAGATTTCCCATCAAAATTACATGCGACTTGTCTACCTTAAATACGTAAAAGGATTTTCATAAAGGTTTCATATAAGATGTATTGAAAATGCATCTTAATGGCACAATCAATAGTAAATATAGTTTCATATTCTAACAGCTAATCTAAGACTTTAAGAATGATGAGGCTGCGATATTCCTACATCCAAGTAGGAATAAAAATGTATAACTAAATTTAAGTTTGTGGTGAACACTTCAAAAAACAAAAGAGGTATCCGGCGGCAACAAACTAGCAAAAATAATTGGATATTTCTCCCCCTGTTCCTAAATATATGATTGGTAGTTCAAATTTGAACTACCAAAACCTCATATATTTAGGAACGGAGGGAGTAATATATAACTCAACAATTTAAAGATGAGCAGTTACCTGCAGTATAGTAACACGTGTAAGGATGATATTTGTGTGTAGAATAGCTTCTCCATAGTTTACTGGACTTCATTGATACAAGTTCGACAATGAAGATATTGCTCCCCACTCGAAAGAAGATTTGATGCCCGTCCTCGTCATACCCCACTATAGCTTGCTTCATCCTTATACCACTCCCACATCCTAGCTCAAGACTAATAGGCTTCCGCAGCGCCCATCTAGTTCCACCATGACAATTGTTTTTTTTCTTGAAATTCTTCATGTCCCACACTTGAAAGGTAGGGTATGACAAAAAAGCAATGCCAACACCGCCACCTTTTGAGCGGATAATATGGCTTGTATCGTAGCAATCTTTCGCAACAGGAAGTTTCCGAATCACACGTAGGCTCTCCATGCCCATATCAAACTTTAGTATATAGCCAGGAAGATACCAGTAAAGGGCATTACCAGCAAAGACGCTATGGTGACCAGGAATGTAACTGTCACATGGTAGCAGTGCCGAGACATCTTTGCCCCAGGTTCGAGTCTTTGACGAGTACACACATGCGTGGGCCATATGATAAGTAAGATCCCTCTTGGCCGAGTAGGCCGTATAGGCGCGCACCAAAACGATTTTAAAGGGGCTTGAGCGGCACGCACCATGTATGTGGCCCTTGTTCTCCGCCATGCCCGTGCAAAGCACCGCGCCATTGATATTAGCAACCACTTCATTCTGACGGAACTCCCAAGGAACTTCTATGCGGTGCTGGTCGCCAGTAATGGGGTGATGCACAATGGCCTTCCCCTCAGTGTGGTTGATGATGAGGACGCGCCCATGGCGGCACCCAAGCAGATCCCAGGAGCCGTAGCCTCGCAGGGAGAAGCGCTCCGAAGGAATAACAGGAGGGTCGAGGGGAACCGAGCGGAAGAGGGCTTCTCCGTGCTGCTGCGTGAAGACGCCGAGGAGCGAGGGTTGCCGGTGGCGCGCGCGGAACCGGCGGCGGAAACCAGGGTCGGAGGCGAGGCTTCGCCATTGCTTGCACACGCGAGACGCGCGCAGGAGCGAGGGTTTCAGAGGGCCGAGGCGGAGGAATATCTCCCCGAGGACGTCGTCGCTGTAGAGTGGGAAAGCAGGCCCCGCCGGCGGCATGGTACGGCGACGCTGGCGGCGTGTGGACTCATCGCCATGATCGCTCATCACGATCGATCGACACACAGCACGCTGGCGGCCCATTGGCTCCTCTCAATGCTCGCTCATCACGATCCGATCAGGGAATTGCAATGGACCACGGCCAGAAGAAGATATCAACAAGGAAAGGTTAGGCATTCTAAAAGCAGGACGGACAGGGCAACTGGTTGGGCTGCTTGGGCCGTAGAATTATCTACTCTTCTTTTGCACCGCTAAAGAAAACAAAAAGCTACTCTTCTTTTGCTCAAAAACAAAGATTATCTACTCTTCTAGTGGCGATCCTGTTTGGCGCGTAGGTAGACTAAAAAAACATTTGGTGCGTAGGTCGCGCGCGAGCGACCGCGCGCACACTCCAGCGCCCGATCGAGAGTATGGGCCGGCCCATTTTACTGCTTATTACCAACCGGTTTTTCGTTTTTTGTTTTTTTGGTTTTATTTCCTTTTCTTTTATTTTTTTCGTTTTTTCGTTTTCCTTTTCTTACCTTTTTCTTAAAAAAATTTTACTTTTCCTTTTTTGAACATCCTTTAAATTTATGAACATTGTTTGACATTGTGTACACTATATAAACAGTTATTACGTTGTATTTTAGCAACAGATTATTCGAGTTGTCGGCAGCATTTCAATTGCATCTACAACATCACCAACAATTTAACTACAGATACGACACCATGAACTCTTCCTGCCGCACGTGCCAAACACCATTTTTTTAAGTTTGTGAGCATTTGTTGAAATCTTGAACATTTTTTGCAAATTTGCGAACATTAAATCATGAACCTTTTTTGAATTCATGATTTTCTAGAAAAAACATGAACATTTTTTAAACATGTCCACATTTTTGAAGCGGCAGAAGATTTTTGAAAATTAGAAAAAAATTGAAATTCATAAATATTTTTTGAATTCGTGTTAATCAGCTAATATTACTTTCAAACGATGATTTTTTGTTTTGAATTTTTGGGAACAATAGTTGAAATTCGTGAGGAGACCCCTCCAGTTCTATCATTATGTGAGTTTCTCAACCATATTTATTAAGTAATTTATATTGTTTATTTAAAAATAGTTGACAGCTAATTTATATTGATAGCTTATTTCCATTCAAGCAAACTTGTCCGGCGCTTGGTAGACAGTACCTACTACTGTCTCAGGGCTGAACTAAACTGTGGGGAGATAAGTCATTATATTTCATAGGTTGAGGATCTTGATACTGTCAAGACAGGTTATTTTCATGGACTTCGAAATATTAGTACTCAATACGCATGATCACTAGTGTGCGTATTGAACTATGGTCACATCTATTTAGGAAAGATGGTAAGATTTTTACTATTTGTCCTCAGTGCATTTTTTGCATACATTATTTTTAAGCTAAATTTCATTGCTAAGTATGTTACTACGATGTTCTTCAATAGGGACTCCCGATGAATGTTGTGCCCCGTTGGATCGAGCCTAAAGGTCGCATGACAATGTTTAGCTTACGGTCAAGACATCCTACATTGCACGTGAGTGCATTCATGATTCCCTAAAGCGAGCAAGTCTTAATAGTGAAAGACTGGAGCAAAATTATGAAGGATCACAACAGAGAAGTAATAGGGGGCAGCAATCAAAAGCGCGGCCCACAATTAGGAGACAGGTTCATCTGCAATCTCCAATATGATGAAGCAGGAGTGCTACACATGTTTTATGCTATTTTACCTGAGAGAGAGCAGCAGGAGTGATTAGCTAGCTAGAATGAGTTTGAAGATAATGATGTGCTATACTATGACTATGATTATTAAATAACTAGTGTTGGTGGTAATGACTATAATGGTTATTATTAGCTAGTGTTGGCAGTGATTAAATAACTGCACTATGACTATGATGATTAAATAGTGTTGGTGGTAATGACTATGATGATTATTAGCTAGTGTTGTTGGTGATGATATGATGCAAGAGTTTTTATATTAATATAATTATGATGTTGATCATGATTATCATGATGATTTGTTATTATGATCATGATTAGTTATTATATCATTGGTGGAAGGAACGCGGATTAGATTCATGTGGATGGATCAAAAATGACCAAAAGTTGAATTAGTAGGATCAACGTCTTAATTCAACTTTTGATTCATCCAAATGAATCTAATCCATGTTTCTTCCTCACAATGATATATTAATTCATCATGGACATAATGATACAACAACCTCTTAATTGGTATTGTACCAAAATTTGTATAACCGTGTATAAATACACTAAAAATAAAAAAAATAGAATACTAGTAGCGCTGGACAGGAAGCACGGTACTACTAGTTAGATTAGCAATAGCGCTGGAAACAATACACGCTACGGCTATATGTCTTAGCAGTAGCGTGTGTCACACGCGTCACACACGCTACTGCTAAGGAATAGCTGTAGCGCCTTACTAATAGCGCGGGGCCCCACGCTACTACTAGGTGTTTCCCTAATAGTGAATGAACGTGTGGCCGGAGTAGGTTTCTCGGCTTTCACTGTGTTAATGGAGGCGTTTGAATGCGGCGAGGAGGCGTGTTCAGCCGGGCATGCAGCGGGTGACGCCCTTGGCCGGCGGACACTTCAACGGCGAAGGCAGTGAGAGATCGCGTCTGCCCTGTGCCGTTTTCAATGTGGAGCAGCACACTCTACAGTGGCATGAATGCGGGCAGCTAGCGCCAGGCCGGAAGAGCGCGCTAGATGGAGGAGGGGTTTTGGAAGGGCCAAGGCGGTCAAAAGCGAGTGTGGGAGCGGTCCGGACTCCCTCAAAGCCCCCCTCCTCCATGTTTGTCTCCGGTTTGCGGGAGAAAGAAGGTTTGAGGGTCGGTGTTGGAGGTGCCCTGACCAAGGAAGGCAGCGAGGGATCCTCACGAGTCAACGATCATTGACCACGACATGGTAAAGTTGATCTAATCTATCTCAAACATTAATTTGTAGTGATATCTACTCTATCTCAAATATTAATCGGTAGTGATATTGCACTAAAAAATAGAAGAAATTTGTAGTCCATACCTACATACATGTAGCAACTCATCACGCGCATATAGGCTGGCATGTGGACCCAATTACCGCAACTCACCAGCATGCAGATATACAAAAAAGAGACTCGTCGCCTAATTACACCTGAAGCTTATCTAAAAGGTAGCAAATAAATATCATTAATTAGTACCTATACAAAAGCATACTGGAGAGAGCATCCACCGGACAGGTGGACTCGACACCGATAAAAGAGGACTCAATATATAGTTGATACATCTAGACCAACCGGTTACCCATAGTATAGTAATCTTCACTCCTCTGGTTTGTGAACATCCACTAACAATGTCAAGCGTTCCGCCCTTGGCTTCGATGATGACACTGCCTCCTATACCGATGGATTGGCGACCATCGGCAGAAATGGCAAGCCAGCCATATAATTCCTGGCATCAATGATGACCCCGAGGCAGGTGTCATGGAGGGGCAACTCTTCTAGATCTACGACCAGGTCGCGCCTGTGGCTTCCTTGCGCATCTGCCACAAAGTTGCTTACAGGTCGTATGGCTACGACTACATCAATTTCCATCCAAAGAGGACGGTGAATGTCTTGGTCTTTTTTACTTGTCCTTTTGGGTTTGATTTGCTACCTTTAGCATGCATGCTCACAGAGATATAATGCTTTGGCTATTTTGGGGTCTAATAGATCAGATCTCATCGTCCTTCTGTGAGTGGAACTTGAAGTAGCCATAGCCATGGGACCTGATAGCAAGATCATGGTAGACGCCGAGGGACTCCACAGATGTGACCTATAATAAGAGACGGAGGAGAGATGCCCCTCCGCGATGCCTGCCTCAAGGCCACCCACATATAGGGAGGCACTTGTGGCAGCTACCAGCTCTACTACAAGTCCAGGAGTGCATCACCTTCACGATAAGGCACTACATGCCCATCCAAGTTATGTAATAGATTTTGTTTTGAGAAAAAATTTGCTAGATCTCTTGTTGAATTCGTATGTTATGCATGCTCGTTTATGCTTTATTGGGCAGGTCTACAAAATAATGAAGAGTGTGCGATTCTGGAACAAGGTGTTATTGCTTTGAAGCGAGAAGCATTGGCACATCAAGTTGGTGGGTGCTCGGAGCCAAGAAATCTTGTGCTGAGGATCGAGGCGAGTAATGCTTGAAAAAATGAGGAAGAAGTAGGTGAAGGTGAACCATTGGAGAAAGGCGGGATAAGGAACGATACAATGTAGTTTTTTGAATGATGATGCTAGTGGTCGAAAACATTTTTTTTTTGAAATTCATGAATATTTTTTAAATGCATTAATATTTTTTGAATTCGTGAACTATTTTTAATCAGCTAATATTATTTTGAAATGATGATTCTTTGTTTTGAATTTTCGGGAACAATAGTTGAAATTCGTGAACAATTTTTCGTTTTTGTGAACATTTAAAAAAATGCATGAACATTGTTGTAATCCGTGAATTTTTGTTCAAATTCATGAACAGTTATGAATACACAAACATTTTTGAATATGGGAACATTTTTTAGTGCGTGAAAAAATTATGATTTATCGAACATTTTTCAAATCATGATTTTTTTTCTGAACTCACGATCATTTGATGATTTTTTGTGAGGATAGTACTACTTGTTTCATGTTGACTCCGGCAACCTTTTATCCTAGGCTCCTAGCTTTGCCCCTGAGAGGGAGTATAAGATAAGAGTACATCTTGACATGCACTTGTTAGACTTATAATCCCGTAGGATCTACTTAACAGATCGTAATCCAGACACTAGATCACCTAATAGCACAGATTAGAGAGATGGATTAGGTTCTTACCACCAATGGAAGCAGCCATTGGTGTCGACGGTGCGAAGTCCCGTGCCTGCTCGATGCAGGCTTGATGCAGGCTCGGTGAAGTTGCTCGTTGCAGGTAGCGGCGTCCCTCCGGGCGCCACCGGCACTGCCCTGGGACAGGGGCAGAGCTTGGAGATGATCTTTCCATCGTGCAGCGCTCCCCCAGATTGGTTAGGGTTTAGGGATGTGGGAAGCAGGAGTAAACCGTACGAGAACTAGTCTTACGTAGGTGCCGGCTGCTCCCCCATCTTTTTATATGCGCTGGCGACAGGGGAACAAAACCATAGTTGGTTAGGGTGCCCCCGATCAGGGCGCGTAAGTTGAGATCAGGAGGTACGAACGTTGGTTCGTGGCCTCCCTGTTTCTCTCTTTAACGTAACTTTATTTCTGATCTTTTATTTTTGTTTTGGCCCATTGGGCCTCTAGATCAATACCAACATTCTCCCCCTTGATCGTTAGGCTCAATGACTTTTGTCCATTCTCCATAGGAATAATATACCAGAGTAAGGTGTTACAACAGCCAATGAAAAACCATTGAACCTCAATATTCATAGCACACATCCTATTTCGAAAAGGAAACATTTTACTTATTGGGAGTGGTTTATATTAGCGGTCCCATAATTCCAGAATCAAGAGGCTTCCAATAATCCCATGCCGGCTACATGCTCACGAAATATATTGGGTGGTAAGCCTTTAGTAAGCGGATCCGCAAGCATACGTGTCATACTGGTATCCTTAACATTAATAGTTTGATCCTGAATTCTATGTTGAACAACATGGTACTTTAGGTCAATGTGCCTGGCAGCAGCACTTGACTTGTTGTTATTCGCATGGAAAATTGCGGGTTCATTATCGCAGTACAATGTCAGTGGTTTGGAAATGCTCTCAACCACTTTAAGTCCGGGAATGAAATTCTTTAGGAATACAGCCTGCCCGGTGGCCTCAAAACATGATAGATATTCTGCCATCATCGTAGATGAGGCAACTATCTTTTTCTTGGAGCTTTTCCACGATATGGCTCCTCCAGCGAGTGTGAATATATAACCTGACGTGGATTTCATACTATCCACACACCCGGCAAGATCAGAGTCTAAATAACCAATAACTTCCAGGTTATCGGACTTTCTATATGTAAGCATGAAATTTTTAATACCTTGCATATAACGCAAGACTTTCTTTGCGGCCTTCCAGTGGTCCGGTCCTGGATTAGATTAAAATCTGCCAAGCATCCCGGTTACAAAAGCTAAGTCAGGGTGTGTACATACTTGAGCATACATGATGCTTCCGACATCTGAAGCATAAGGAACCGACTTCATCTGATCAATTTCATTTTGGTTCCTCGGACATTGGAAAGTCCCAAACTTATCGCCCTTAACTATGGGGGCAGGTGAGGAAGAGCACTTATGCATATTGAATTTCTTTAGTACTCTCTCAAAGTATGCCTTTTGCGATAGTCCTAATGTTCCTTTGGACCTATCTCGATGCCAAGGACATACGAGGCTTCACCGAGATCCTTCATGTCAAATTTTGAGGACAGAAATCTCTTGGTCTCATGCAACATATCTTTATCGCTGCAAGCCAATAGAATATCATCCACATATAGGACTAAAATTGTGAACCTACTGCCTTTAAATTTAACATATATGCAGTTGTCCACTTCATTCTCTTTAAAACCAAAAGTTCTAATAATCTCGTCGAACTTGAGGTACCACTGCCTTGAAGCTTGCCTCAAGCCATATATGGATTTCTTTAAACGACATGCCATGTGTTCTTTTCCTTCCACGACAAAACCTTCAGGTTGAGTCATGTAAACTTCTTCTTTTAAGTCACCATTCAGAAATGTCGTCTTGACATCCATTTGATGCAGCTTCAAATCATAATGAGCTACAAGTGCCATGATAATTCTGAAAGAATCTTTGGATGACACAGGCGAGAAGGTCTCCTTATAATCGATTCCTTCTCTCTGTGTAAAACCTTTTGCTACAAGTCTCGCTTTGAACTTTTCGACGTTCCCTTTGGAATCATATTTGGTTTTGTAGACCCACTTGCAGCCTACCATTTTGGCTCCATCAGGAACTTCTACTAAGTCCCAAACATCATTCGAGCTCATAGATTTCAATTCGTCTTCCATGGCTACCAACCATTTGGACGAGTCTTCACTTTTAGTGGCTTATTTATATGAGGTCGGATCTTGTGCCTTCCCTATGTCATTTTCATCCTCACACATGAAAGTGACATAATCGCTAAAGATGGCATTTTTCTTTTCCCGTTGTGATCTTCTCATAGGCTCATTAGTATGTGCATTTTCTCTTGCCCGAGAAGGTTGACGATTATCATTGGGTTGAGGATCATCATTTGGCTGAGGATCCTCATCATGCTGAGGATCTTCATTATGCTGAGGCTCCTTGTCAGATTGAGGATCCACTTCAGGTTCGGGATCACCAGTAGGTGTCTCATGCATATTAGGCATAGGGATAAAGTTCTGTTGGATAGTCGGGGATGGAACGGACACCCGCTTCTCCTCAAGATCAATCGCCCTAACCTCAGTGACTTCATTATCCTCAAAAAAACACGCTTGCCTGGTTTCCACAAACTTGGTGGTATGACCTGGGCAATAAAAGCGATGTCCTTTTCCTCTATGAGGGTACCCAATGAAAAAACAACTGATTGTCTTTGGGTCCAATTTCTTAATATGTGGATTGAATACTTTAGCTTCAGCCGGGCAGCCCCACACTCGCAAGTAATTCAAGCTCGGTTTCTTTCCCACCCACATCTCGTAAGGTGTGCTCGGTGCTGACTTAGTTGGAGCAAGATTTAAGATGTGTGCAGCTGTTTTCAATGCCTCCATCCAAAGGCTTACTGGTAAGTTCGCATGACTAAGCATGCTACGTACCATATCCATAAGAGTGTGATTGCGACGCTCAGCTACGCCATTTTGCTGAGGTTCACCAGGCATTGAATATTGGGCAATTATTCCATTTTCAGCAAGATATTTTGCGAACGGTCCTGGAATTTGCCCATAAGGAGCATGCCTGCCATAATATTCTCCCCCGTGATCAGACCGTACTACTTTGATCTTTAGGTTGAGTTGATTTTCAACCTCGGCTTTATAAATCTTAAATTTGTCCAAAGCTTTGGATCGATCACGTATGGGGTAAATGTAGCCATAGCGAGGGAAATCGTTTGTGATGGTAATGAAGGAATCAAAACCATCCATAGACTTTACGTTAAAAGGTCCGCATATGTCAGTATGAATAAGTTCAAGGACCGATGTGGCTCTTACTGCTCCTTTCTTAATTGTTTTCACATATTTTCCCTTAATACAGTCAATACAATTGCCCGCATCAGAGAAATCTAGCGGATAAAGTATTTCTTTTTTAATCAATCGTTCCATTATCCCCCTCAAAATGTGGCCCAGGCGATGATGCCACAATTTTGAAGAAGGATTGATACTTCTCCCATTCTTTTTATGATTGCGTTCATTCATATTCATCTCGCAGAGATTCACACACATAGGATAACCAGAAAGATTTAACATATAAAGTTTGCCTCGTCGAACGGCAAGACCAACATCCTTATTACAATACTTAAAAAAACATTGTTTCTCCCCGAAGGTACAATGAAATCCAAAATCATCTAAACATGAAACTGAAATCAAATTCCTACTCAAAGTAGGCACATAAAGAACATCCTTGAGCTGAAGTAGGAAACCAGTGTGCAACTTCAAGGTGAGGGAGCCCACGGCTTCAACTTCAGCCTCCTTCCCATTCGCGACATTAAGTCTTCTTGTTCCCTTTAGGGTGTGACTTATATGGAATCCCTGCAAAGAATTCGCGACATGAACAGTCGGACCTGAGTCAATCCACCATGTAGATTCAGAAAAATCAACATATAGAGATTCATCTACAAGAGTGATCTCATCCTTACCCTTTTTATTGAGCCACTTAAGAAAACCTGGACAGTTCGCCTTGAAATGATTTGGCTGCTTGCAAAAAATTGTAAAGTCTTTCTCCAGCGGCATTTGTAAGATTAACTAAAGTAGCCGCTGAAGGTGGGGGACGTGAACAACTTGCCTCGTTGCATTGCTTAGGCTTTGGAGGATTCTTTTAGGAATACTACTTTTTGTTGGGCACATTATTGTTATGAGCATGGTTCTCATGCTTCCTCTTTGCAGAGTTAACAAGGAGAGCTTGATCTTTCTGCTCACTCTTCATTCTCTCTTCCTCCTGAACGCAATGTGCAATGAGTTCAGATAGTTTCCATTTGGTTTCAAGAGAGTTATAGTTTATCTTGAATGGATTGAATTGTGAGGGTAGTGACCTAAAAACTAGGAGCACCAGAAGCTCTTCGTTCAAGTCACACTTCATGGTTTTAAGCTTTGCCGCGGCATTGCTCATACTTAAGATGTGCTCCCTCACATTTCCATGCCCGTCATATTTTGCAAGCAGCTTGTGCAAAAGCTCATCTGCATACACTTTCTCGGAGCCCTTAAATTGTTCTTCCACCGATTTCAAATATTCGGCGGCACTTTCATTGGCAGGAATAGCCCCTTTAATCTCAGTCGAGATGGAGAAGTTCATAATTAGGAGCGCCATTATGTTTGACCTCTCCCACTTCTCAACTTTAGTATCATAATCTTTCTTAAGCTCAGCATACCCAGTGGCACCCTTTGCAGGTTCCACTGGTTTACTTTCCCTCAGTGCGAGGTCAACCTCATGCCATCCGAGGTGCAAAAGCAACGAGTCCTTCCACGATTGGAAGTTATTCCCAGTAAGTGGCTCGATCTCGAGGCCACGAGAACCGGAATCTGACATGTTTCGAAATATCATAAGTAAAGGAAAAGAACATCATAATTAAATTAAATTAAATTGCACAAAAATTAACTTACGTTGGTTTGATCAATTTTCATGCAAAAATTAACTCCAAATTATATCACCGTTGGGCAGAAAATAATAAGGAATTAACGGAGTGATTCAAAAAATGTAAAACAACGTTGGTCTGTATTACAAAAATGATCACATTAATCTCATGTGTAATATCAATTTTCCAACATTAATAATTCACCATTTATTGATATTACCATGGGATGAACATAAATGTGCCATAAAATGACACAAACATTAATTCATAAAAGTTTTCTAAATAAAATTTCTCGTTGGTTCCATTTCATTCAAAAAACTAAACCATAATTTTCAGAATCACTTTTCTGGCAATTTTCTATTTATAACAGTGCAAGAACATTTTGGGAATAATCATAATACGGAAATACACTGAATAAATAGAAAACGCACAGAAACTTTAATATTAGCCCAAAACCCATGGCAGCTCTTTAAATCCTAGCCCAGTAAACACAAAAAAACACCTTTTCTGCGGGCTAAGACAACTTGGGCCGAAGCCCAGCCGCGAAAACGTAAGCCCGAAGGCCTGCGCTGAGCCACCCGTCGCTCTCGGCCGTCCGGCCGATGGCCGCGATCGTCCCGCATGGAGCAAAACGAGCGAGGCTCAAAACCCTAGCCCTTATTTCCCCATCTCCTCCCGATTTCCTCGCTCACTCCAGACGAGTGGCGACCGCGCGGCGGCTCGAGGCTCGCCGGCCATGGTGGCGTGGTGGCTGCCCTCGCCGGAGCAGCGTGCGACGGACCGAGTCCTGTGCGCTCCTCCGGCGAGCGTAGCTCCAGCGTCGCGCGCACGGCGACTCGTGCGGCGGAAGGGAGGTCATTTCACCGGCTGCTGCCGGCGCAGGCGTTCGACGGCGACGGCGGTGTGCAAGGCGCGGAGGCCAGGCGACGCGCTCGTGCGTGAGCGCAGCAGCGGCAGCTGCTGCTTCATTCCGCTCGCCGTCCCGAGGGGCGGCGGCGTTCCGGCCATTCCGTGCCCCAACGGCGGTGGCCGTCGGACCCGAAGGCCGTCATGCTCAACAAACGTAAGATCCAGCACCTCCTTTGTTTAATTTCTTTCAATTTGAGGCATGATTTTGACTTTCTAGGGTTCCAAAATTGGGGAATTTCTAGAGTTAGGGTTCGGCTAACTTTAACTTCGCCAGTTCAATCTAATTGCTAACAGGGACTAAAAGCAATGTTAATTCACATATCTTGATGCAGAAGCATGGTGTTATTAGACTAACCGAATAGATTAATCATCATTATTGAATCATTAACACTAATCCCGTAGCAAATTAGATCTAAACCGAAACCACATAACCCTAGAGATTAAACATTGACTTCAACAGAGGGCAATCTAGCCTTAATCATGAACCATTATCCTCAACCTTAATCATCAGTATGTAATCAGGATCACCAAACTTAAACAGATCATCTTAGGGATCTAATCTAGGCTTAACCATGCTCTGATACCATTGTTAGACTTATAATCCCGTAGGATCTACTTAACAGATCGTAAGCCAAGCATTAGATCACCTAATAACATAGATCAGAGAGATGGATTAGGTTCTTACCACCAATGGAAGCAGCCATTAGTGTCGACGGTGCGAAGTCCCGTGCCTGCTCGATGCAGGCTTAATGCAGGCTCGGTGAAGTTGCTCGTTGCAGGTAGCGGCGTCCCTCTGGGCGCCACCGGCACTGCCCTGGGACAGGGGCAAAGCTTGGAGATGATCTTCCCGTCGTGCAGCGCTCCCCCAGATCGGTTAGGGTTTAGGGATGTGGGGAGCAGGAGTAAACCGTACGAGAACTAGTCTTACGTAGGTGCCGGCTACTCCCCCATCTTTTTATGTGCGCTGGCGACAGGGGCCAAAACCATAGTTGGTTAGGGTGCCCCCGATCAGGGCGCGTAAGTTGAGATCGAGAGGTACGAACGTTGGTTCGTGGCCTTCCTGTTTCTCTCTTTAATGTAACTTTATTTCTGGTTTTTTATTTTCGTTTTGGCCCATTGGGCCTCTAGATCAATACCAACAGCACTCTGCTCTCTCCTATCGGCACCATGCAGAACACGACCAACGGGTGCAAAGCACCGCTGGGACAGCAGCAAGCACCATAATAAATAAGGTGAAACCAGAAAGTTTAATTACGACCGCTTCTTGCTAAGATGACCACTGAGACAACACAAAGCAAACAATGAAGCTGGGAAAGGTTGCAACGTACATCTAGGGCGCACCTCTCCGAAGCCGCCCCAGCGGGAGTTACGCCGTTCAGGTGTTAAACCGATCCAGCATGCTCCCATGCATGATCTGCAAAACATCACCCATAGACGATGCTTTGCTTTGAGTAAAGTTTGGTCTGTTTCTTTGACATTGGACTGCCCATGCATGGACAAAACGTTCAAGCACAAGAAGAAGGTGTGCTTATAGGATTTGTTCCTTTAATTTCGTCATTGTTGCTGTTGTTCAAGAGATTACGGATAATAATGGTTGTGGCGTTCAGAAAATAATTATATTGGCTAATGAATGAAAACAGACAAACAAAATATGTGCACACAACTGTAGTCAACCTGGCCATTTAATAAATTGTCATATTAGACATCCAATCCATGCGGACTATAGTTTGCATGGCTTAGGCTGGTCACAATGGGGAAGAACTTAGGAGTAATATCACACACTCCAATGCAACTTTGCTTATGTGACACATATTTAATGAAGAGAGAGATGCTTGTGGTAACTAGCTAATTTACTGGAACATCACACACTCCAAGAAATAATGAGTCTATAACCTAATAAATACATCGTTGCATGACACTACATAGATGTTCCTACCCACTATGGAGGTAGTAACATAGTCTAGGGAAGTGTGTAAGTTACTAGCTTATGTTCTTGCCCATTGTGACCAGCCTAATAAACCTAAGACTTAAAAGACTGTCTTGCCATAGAAAATACTACTACTACTATATAACACGAAATCTATCATATTGGGCTTCTTCTTCTTCACATGATATGCTTGTCGAGGAACCTCTTCTTGGCCCTGATCTCGTTGCTGTGTCCGCACTTCTTCTTGCGGCAGTTGGTGGTGCCGCGGGGGAGGCGCGCGTAGCACTTGCGGCAGATCATCTTCTTCTCCTTGTACTTGAGCGCGAGCTGCAGGAGGCTGGGGTCCATGATGATGTACTGGCCGCGGCTGCCGCCCCGCAAGCGGAGCACCAGGTGCAGCGTCGACTCCTTCTGGATGTTGTAGTCCGCCAGGGTGCGCCCGTCCTCCAGCTGCTTCCCGGCGAAGATCAGACGCTGCTGATCCGGAGGGATACCTGCAATCGGTAAGCAAAAGCAACCGGCGATGAGATTGATCACTGCCGCGACGAACACTAAGGCCGGCGACCAGCGATGAGATTGATCGATGGTGGTACTTACCTTCCTTGTCCTGGATCTTGGCCTTGACATTGTCGATGGTGTCGCTGCTCTCCACCTCGAGCGTGATCGTCTTCCCGGTCAGGGTCTTGACGAAGATCTGCATCTTTCCTTTTTCTCGCCGACTGATCAACTGCTCCTCGCCTGTTCGATCTGATGATCGTGTCTCATCTCACGGTCTCACCGGCCTATATTTATAGCGAACCAGAAACGCGCCCGCTACGAAAGAATAGTAACCCAGCATGGAGTTCTTTTCTTCGACGATTCTCAACCGACGATGGTAGGAGTACGTGGAGTAGACGCGGCCGCTGCGAAAAGCAAGTAACCCTTCCACCACCGTCATGGTCTCGTCTCTCGTGGGGAAGAAGAAAACCACCGCAAAAGTCACTTTGAAACCCGGGTGCATTGGAGCCCTATTTTTTGAACTGTGTCAAAATGCTATTTTGAAGTTTCAAAATATTCTGAAAACAAATCAACATGTTTATATGAATGTATATTGCACGTGTGTAAATTTTGATGCTGAAATAAGTAACCATGTGAGTTATACAAAATGACAAAATTATAATTTTGAAAAGATGAACAGTGCATGCATAATTCACTATTTGGACACCATTTTGTCATTTTTGTATAGGTCGCATATTTACTTATTTCATCATCAAACTTTACACATGTCTAATATACATCCATATAATCACGTAGAATTTTTTTTCAGAATTTTTTGAAACCTTAAATGTGATTTTCAAAGTATTTAAAATAAGATCCTCCAATACATCCGGGTTCCAAAAATCCACTCAACCTACCCGGCCTTAATTGCCATCGACTAGTTCTGGGCCGTAGTATCAATAAGTCTTATTTTTGCCTCGAAAACAAAATCAGTGAGTCTTATTTTGGATCCTGAGATGGCCCGGTAGCTAGAATTGTGACAGTGGCACTGAACATTTTGATCGCAAGTAGGAAGCTAATTAAGTTGAAACAACTACTGCAACATTACCGGCCCGAAACAATTGATTCTGACTAAAATAGGCTCTCATTTTACAGAAAATATATTGGTAGTTGTGATTTATTTTCAAACCTAACCAAGAAGGATCTAACATAGTTAGCTGCTAAATGGTTGTCGTATTTCATCATTTTGGTCACCGTCATTCTAGGTGACTACACTTTCACTCGAACGCAACACCAAACCAAGCCCTAGGACACCTAAATACCATGACAACGTCCTCAGGAGGTGGGAGCCGAGCAAAGCATCGTCGTTGTTGCGTTCAAAATGGACAAGGGTCTTCACCCGAAAACCCGGCACGGAGAGGAGAACCACAATGATGTCCTTAAGAGCAGAGTTGCGCATGTAGGCATCGCCCCCATAGTCGCTAAAGCTTGGAGCTTTCGCTCAACAGCTCACCCGTGCCAGGAAGGCATCCATGGCAACCGTGACGAGCACATACCTCCAGATACAGATGTGGGCGCCACCACCAACAATGACGTGGCTCAGGCGCTGCGGGAGTTCTTGCGGCCCGGAAAAAGGCATTCAGGTACGCCGCCAAGGTATGGAAAAAGCAACACCGGTTCATCCCCACCTTCGATAACGATTGTCGTTTCTTGATTGATCTATTCGATTTTTGGGAGGAAACACGTGCTCTCTCTGCAGCTGAGGCGTCCCTCCGTCTCGACGCACGGCTTGCCCTTGCTGCGTCGGTTCGCCGGCAGTGCGCGCACTGGCGGCAGCGAGGGAAACGTCGGGCGGTCCGCGAAGGCGACGAAAATACCAAGTTCTTCCACGCCTCCGCCTCCACCCGACGACGACGCAACACCATCGGCACGCTGGAAGTTGGAGGGGTGCAGGTGGTGGACCATGCTGGCAAGGCCGCCGCCTTGCTGGGCTTCTACTCGGCTCTGCTGGGCCGGCCCAGGCCGCCCACCTGGAGCTTCGATCTGCCAGCGCTCTACGTCGACGCCCCTGTGGTTGACGGGGCGTCGCTGGTGGCTCCGTTCGACCATGTCGAGATCAAGGCCACGGTCCACGCCCTGGATCGCACCAGCGCCCCGGGCTCGGACGGGCTTGGTCCTGCCTTCTACCAGGCGGCGTGGGCGGAGGTGGCGTCGGACATCCACCGCCTCTTTGTAGAGTTCCATGCTGGGACTGTCCGCCTCGATGGGATCAACAGAGCCTACATCACCCTCCTGCCCAAGAAACCGGGCGTGCCGACCCCGGCTGATTTCCGGCCCGTCTCGGTTCAAAACGGCGACGTCAAGATCCTCTGCAAGGGGCTCACGATGAGGCTTCAACGGCAAATCGCCCTCCTGATCGACGAGGATCAATCTGGCTTCGTGCGAGGGCACAGCATCTCGGAGAATTTCGTGTATGCCACGGAGCTGGTGCAGTGCTTCCACAGGCGGCGCGCCCCGGCGGTGGTGTTGAAGCTTGACTTCGCCAAAGCTTTTGACTCCATCAACTGGGCAAGTTTGCGGACTATCATGGAGGTTCGGGGGTTCCCGCCGCTCTGGTGCGCATGGATGGACTCCCTCTTCCACTCCTCGCGCTCGGTCGTCCTCCTCAACGGCGTGCCAGGGAGGTGGTTCCAGGTCGGCTGCAGCCTGCGGCAGGGGGACCCCGTCTCCCCTACCTCTTCATCATCGTCGCCGACGTCCTCCAACGCCTCATCCGCCATGATGATGTGCTTCGCCACCCCCTACTGCCGGACGCTCCGGCGATGGTGCTCCAGTACGCCGACGACACTCTGATTATCATGCGGGCGTGCGGGCAGGGGGCGGCGCGCCTCAAGCTGCTTCTGGACCAGTTCGCGGAGGCCACCGGACTGGTGATTAACTTTGCCAAAAGCACCCTCGTCCCGATGCACGCCAATGCCGATATTGTGGAGCAGGTGGTGGCTGCCCTGGGGTGCGCTGCCGGTGTATTCCCGCAGTCATACCTGGGGCTCCCTCTTTCTTGGGAAAAACTGCGCTTCGCCGACTTCTTGCGCATGATTGCGAAGGTGGACATGTACCTTGCCGGATGGGCTGCTTACCTTCTCTCGCCCGCCAGATGGCTCGTCCTCATCAATGTCGTCCTCGACGCCCTGACTACCTATGCCATGGCGGCGCTACTCCTACCGCCTGCTGTCATCCGTGCTCTGGATGGACTCCATCGCTCGTTCCTCTGGAACATCGCTGAACGGGCATCAGGCGCTCAATGCCTGGTCGCGTGGCGTCAGGTCTGTCGCGCCAAAGCCGAAGGTGGCTTGGGAGTGCGCGACCTGGTCACCCAGAATGAGTGCCTCCTTCTAAAGATGATACACCGGCTGCATGCCTCGCCACGGTCGAGATGGGCGTCGTGGGTCTGGGCTGGCGCGGCCGGCCACTCTCTCCTCTCACGCGGCGAGTTGGCGTTGGGCGAGCACCGGGCCTCCATTGTCAAGCTGATGCCACTCTACTGATCCCTCACAAGGGTTGACGTGGGGGACGGGAGGTGCTGCTCCTTCTGGTGGGACTGTTGGCTCCCCTGCGGAGCGATCGCCTCGGTCTTCCCCGCTCTCCTCTCGCACACCGTCGAGGCTGAGGTCACGGTGTGGCAGGTGAGGCGGTACGGCCTCAGTAGCTTTCTGGTTCCCAGGCTCACGGCCGTGGGCACGCGCGAGTTGCGGGATGTTCAGAGGCTGCTGAACGAGGCGCCGCGCCGGGAGGGCCCCGACGAGCGTCGGCTGATCCATGCGAGGGCGCGCGAGGGGGGCTTGTGCTCCAGCTCGGTCTACGCCCTCTTGCGGTTCGGTGGGGTGACCGCGACCTACGCCGCCATGATCTGGGACGCGCGAGTGCCGTCCCGAGTCAAATTCTTCTGCTGGCTGCTGGTTCAAAGACGCATCCACACGCGTGATGTCCTGCTACGGAAGTGCATTCTTGCTGCGGATGAGGCCGGCTGCCCTCTGTGCCCCGCCACTCTCGAGACTGCGGACCACCTGCTGTTTGCCTGCCCGTTCGCGGGCGGTCTCTGGCAAAAAGTCGGGATGTGTGCGGACGGAGCCTCGTTTAGCAACCTGAACTCCCTGGCTAGGGCGGCAAGCAATGTCGTCGACTCTAGGGTGGAGTTTGTGATGCTCTGCTGCTGGCACCTATGGAAGCATCGCAACGCCGTGGTCTTCCAGCGGCAGGCACCGTCCTTGGCCAGGGCCCTGCAGTGCTATAGGAAGGACGCTGATCTGTGGCGTGCTCGCCTGCAACATGACCGTCGGGCTCACGTCGACTCCTGGCTTAGGGCTCTCACACCCTAGGCTTGTCTTTCTCACTCAGGACTGTGCCCCATGTTGCCTTGTTTGTAAAACTCTCTCACTGTAAAAATCTGGGGGCCTAGCCCGGCGTGATCAATATATTCAGGTGGGGGGAACTCTCCCCCCGGTGAAAATTCAAAAAAAAAACCACCACCAATGACAAAGAATGAGACCAGGCCACCCACCGCTACACCCCTCGGCACCAACACAACTAAGAGGCGTAGCCACCGGCCGCCACCAAAATGCCCGTGGGAGAGCCAACCATGCGAGCCACCATCTGCGGCCTCCACACCAGCATACATGCCTTGAGACACCGCCAACCACGCACAACACACAACACACCAACCCCAGTAGGAAGAGCAGAAGGCACCTCCTTCCACTCCTGGCCCAACATCAGCCATCGAGTCTGGGTCCATGCCTCCATGGTAGGAAGCGTCGAAGCTTGTGTCCCCAACCCATTTCCGTGGATCAGGGGAGAGATGACCCCATGGATGTTGATGTTTGCTGCCCAGCAAGCCTCGACCATAACCCACCGGCCTTGGCCCACGCAAGCTCGCACGATACCTCATATATGGCCATCAGCGCCAATCCATCAGACGTCGCACCACCGCGGACCGCAGCACCGGGGTGAGGCCACCACACCTGTGAAAGACCTCCACCTCCCCCATGGACCATGTCCCATGCCTCCAACCCAGTGGGCCTCAGCCACCGCCATCACCGTCTGCCAACTACTGGCAACAGATCTAGTGGATTTGGCCGAAGCATGGAAAATACGCAACCACCAGGGGGCACAATAGTCTATGGCCTCTGAAACCAGCCACAACTAGTGGTGCGTCCAAGCCCTACTGACACCATGCACCATGCCACTTGCACTCACGAGGCGCCAGATCTGAGCCACTCCCAGTCATGCCACCGTTGTAGGCATGTCGCACACCCCCACCGCTCACGACCCTTCACACCACCGCCAGCAACCCGCGGCACAACCACCAGCCCCTGCCACTGTGAGGCCACGCCATGTGCATGTGTCCAGGGGCGGA
>NC_041392.1:686738420-686754491 GCF_002162155.2 Triticum dicoccoides | reverse complement strand
GTAGAAGCAACTAGTAATTATCAACACGATTCGATCAATATACGTACTCGGCCCCCCCTATACTCGAATCCTGGCTCCGCCACTACACGCGTCATGACACAACTTGACTCAGTGGGCCCATGCCTACCTACACCAAGCGGGGGAAGATGGAACACCACGTCGCCGCTGATATTGGCGGGCAAAGCCCAACCGGCGTGCCGGGGTAGCAATGAGGGGAGGGAGAGAGGAGGACCTGAGCCTAGCTCTAGGGTTTCCCCCCGGTCACTCACGGGAGTAACACCGGAGGGGAGGATCCCATATGGCCCTCTACATGACTTTAGTTGAAGTGATTTCTAAATTATATCCGGTGGAAACAACATCAACTTGAATGACAAGGGATTCATACCATGAAAAACAGTCTTGTTAAATCTTAGTTGACTGAGACTTGGTTATGTCTCAGTGGATGCTATATTCAACTTGAATGACAAGGGATTCATACACATTTTTATTTTCACTTTTTTCTTTTTGTTTTTATTTTCTTTCTTACAAGTTATCCCACTTGACCGAGACTTGTCAATCTCAGTCAATTTAGACCTAGCCACATCCCATGAAAAGGTAGCAAAAGCATTCTCGAAGAAAGCATATATCAGATGGGTTCTCCCCAAATAAGAATGTAGAGAGAAACCAATTTGATTTTTCTGTTTCTCAATACTGCTTGGAGGCTAGAAAAAAAGTAGACCATAGCTGGTAAGGATACATGGATTTGATAGCATGCAAAAAGGGGAAATAAGACTTGGCTCTTGGGTGCATATGCAGTCGATATGCCAAAAAAACTAGATATTGGTCCAAAAAATCTTAAAACTTTAGGAAGCAAAAGTCGGCCTTTTGTTGTACTCGTATAAAAAAATTCGCCAACGAAAACTACTGTCGAATTTTTGGCAAAAAAATGGGAACAAAAAATGTGAATAGTAACTTCGATATAGTGCTGATTTTTTCCGGCTATAATACCATGAAAGTCACTCCTTAGACTTTTTCAGTTTAGCTAAATGACAGTCAAGTGAATTTCAAATTCGGGTCAATTGATTTTGAGTAGTTCGCCGGAGCGAGCCGGAGGGAAGGAAGGAGAAAGAAGGGGCTTGTGGAGGGCAGCCCCATTATTTATCTTAGGGTGTAGGATGGGGTGGTGGTGGGGAGCAGTGGTGGGGCTTCGCCGGAGAAAAAAAACTAGACAGAAGCGGGGCTAGAGGGATGGTCGGTGGCGGTAGCAAGACCGGTGGTGGGGTGGTTCAGGGGAGGGCAGGGCGGCGAGGGATGGCGGCACGTGCAGCGGTCTGGGAAGAATAAGATGTGAGGAAGAAGAAGAGCCAGGTGCTGTACAATCTTCATCCAACAGTCCAAAACGATCAACTCAACCAAAATTAAAAAACCAGTCGAGTGACACCCAAACTTTTTACACTTGATCATGTTTGGGCCATATACCATTAGATGACGGAGGCCTCCCCGGTCTCTCTGTCTCCTTCTGCCGGCGCCACCATCACTACGATGATGGAGGCCACCTCAGCCCATCTGCTGATGCCCTCTATGGACGGCACCGATGCGGCCTTTCTTGCCTCCCGCAAGGCCGACCCAACCATGCCGGGACGTCTGCAACCACTGCGGCCCTCCACAACCGAGACGTCGGCCAGTTCCAATCTGGGCCAGGCGACTCCGACACCTACCACGCCGCCCGTCAATGCTGCTGGAGACAATGGTCTTTGTGGAGCTCTCTCTGTTGGCCCCGATTCAGACGAGGATGACGACGAGGAGGTGGTTGATACGTCTCCGTCGTATCTAATTTTCCAAACACTTTTGCCCTCATTTTGGACTCTAACTTGCATGATTTGAATGGAACTAACCCGGATTGATGCTATTTTCAACAGAATTGCCATGGTGTTATTTATGTGTAGAAACAAAAGTTCTTGGAATGACCTGAAACTTCACGGAACGTCTTTTTCGAAATAATAAAAAATTCTTACAAAAGATGAAGACCAGGGGGCCCACACCCTAGCCACGAGGGTGGGGGCGCGCCTGCCCCCCTGGGCGCGCCCCCCTACCTCGTGGGCCCCCTGGAGCTCCTCCGACCTCAACTCCAACTCTATATATTCGTTTTCGGAGAGAGAAAATCAAGGAGAAGGATTCATCGTGTTTTATGATACGGAGCCGCGGCCAAGCCCTAAAACCTCTCGGGAGGGCTGATCTGGAGTCTGTTCGGGGCTCCGGAGAGGGGGATCCGTCGCCGTCGTCATCATCAACCATCCTCCATCACCAATTTCATGATGCTCATCGCTGTGCGTGAGTAATTCCATCGTAGGCTTGCTGGACGGTGATGGGTTGTATGAGATCTATCATGTAATCGAGTTAGTTTTGTTAGGGTTTGATCCCTAGTATCCACTATGTTCTGAGATTGATGTTGCTATGACTTTGCTATGCTTAATGCTTGTCACTAGGGCCTGAGTGCCATGATTTCAGATCTAAACCTATTATATTTTCATCAATATATGAGTGTTCTTGATCCTATCTTGCAAGTCTATAGTCACCTACTATGTGTTATGATCCGGCAACCCCGAAGTGAGAATAATCGGGACCACTCCCGGTGACGACCGTAGTTTGAGGAGTTCATGTATTCATCATGTGTTAATGCTTTGGTCCGGTACTCTATTACAAGGAGGCCTTAATATCCCTTAGTTTCCGCTAGGACCCCGCTGCCACGGGAGGGTAGGACAAAAGATGTTATGCAAGTTCTTTTCCATAAGCATGTATGACTATATTTGGAATACATGCCTACATTACATTGATGAATTGGAGCTAGTTCTGTGTCACCCTAGGTTATGACTGTTATATGATGAACCACATCCGGCATAATTCTCTATCACCGATCCATTGCCTACGAGCTTTCCATATATTGTTCTTCGCTTATTTACTTTTCCGTTGCTATTGTTACAATCACTACAAATACCAAAAACATTACCTTTTGCTACCGTTACCACTATTATCATATTACTTTGCTACTAAACACTTTGCTGCAGATATTAAGTTTTCAGGTGTGGTTGAATTGACAACTCAGCTGCTAATACTTGAGAATATTCTTTGGCTCCCATTGTGTCGAATCAATAAATTTGGGTTGAATAATCTATCCTCGAAAACTGTTGCGATCCCCTATACTTGTGGGTTATCAGTGGGCCCCCAGACACCGCCGGCTGCCGCCAAGGTCATCGACTCCACCGAGGTGCATGTGGGGCACGTACCAGACACAAAAGGGGGTTGGTAGGAGGTTCTACCGCGTCATGGATCGCGTCGTCCGTCGTCGCTATCCCCAACATCTACTCACCGTCCAATCCCCGCTTGGCTCCACGGTAGATGTTGTCGTTGCCTCACTCCTGGGCACCAAGCCATGGATTGCAAAGATCCGTTCAGGTGCTCCCGTTGCCTTGGGAATGGTCTGAAGGAAATATGCCCTAGAGGCAATAATAAAGTTATTATTTATTTCCTTATATCATGATAAATGTTTATTATTCATGCTAGAATTGTATTAACCGAAAACATAATACATGTGTGAATACATAGACAAATAGAGTGTCACTAGTATGCCTCTACTTGACTAGCTCGTTAATCAAAGATGGTTACATTTCCTAACCATGAACAAAGAGTTGTTATTTGATTAACAAGGTCACATCATTAGTTGAATGATCTGATTGACATGACCCATTCCATTAGCTTAGCACCCGATCGTTTAGTATGTTGCTATTTGCTTTTCTTCATGACTTATACATGTTCCTATGACTATGAGATTATGTAACTCCCGTTTTTCGGAGGAACACTTTGTGTGCTACCAAACGTCACAACGTAACTGGGTGATTATAAAGGAGCTCTACAGGTGTCTCCAAAGGTACATGTTAGGTTGGCGTATTTCGAGATTAGGATTTGTCACTCCGAATGTCGGAGAGGTATCTCTGGGCCCTCTCGGTAATGCACATCACATAAGCCTTGCTAGCATTACAACTAATATGTTAGTTGTGAGATGATGTATTACGGAATGAGTAAAGAGACTTGCCGGTAACGAGATTGAGCTAGGTATTGGATACCGACGATCGAATCTCGGGCAAGTAACATACCGATGACAAAGGGAACAACGTATGTTGTTATGCGGTCTGACCGATAAAGATCTTCGTAGAATATGTAGGAGCCAATATGGGCATCTAGGTCCCGCTATTGGTTATTGACCGGAGACGTGTCTCAGTCATGTCTACATTGTTCTCGAACCCGTAGGGTCCGCACGCTTAAGGTTACGATGACAGTTATATTATGAGTTTATGCATTTTGATGTACCGAAGGTTGTTCGGAGTCCTGGATGTGATCACGGACATGACGAGGAGTCTCGAAATGGTCGAGACGTAAAGATTGATATATTGGAAGCCTATGTTTGGATATCGGAAGTGTTCCAGGTGAAATCGGGATTTTACCGGAGTACCGGGAGGTTACCGGAACCCCCTGGGAGCTATATGGGCCTTAGTGGGTTTTAGTGGAAAGGAGAAAGGGGCAGCCAAGGTGACTGTGCGCCTCCCCCCTTCCCCTAGTCCTATTAGGACTAGGAGAGGTGGCCGGCCCCCTCTCTCTCTTTCCCCCCTCAAGGAATCCTATTCCAACTAGGATTGGGGGGAATCCTACTCCCAGAGGGAGTAGGACTCTCCTGGCGCGCCTCCTATGGCCGGCCAGCCCTCCCCCCTTCTAGTCCTTTATATACTGAGGTAGAGGCACCCTAGAACACACAAGTTGATCCACGTGATCTATTCCTTAGCCGTGTGCGGTGCCCCCAGCCACCATATTCCTCGATAATACTGTAGCGGAGTTTAGGCGAAGCCCTGCTGCTGTAGTGCATCAAGATCGTCACCACGCCGTCGTGCTGACGAAACTCTTCCCCGACACTTTGCTGGATCGGAGTCCGGGGATCGTCATCGAGCTGAATGTGTGCTCGAACTCGGAGGTGTCGTAGTTTCGGTGCTTGATCGGTTGGATCGTGAAGACGTATGACTACTTCCTCTACGTTGCGTCAATGCTTCCGTAGTCGGTCTGCGTGGGTACGTAGACAACACTCTCCCCTCTCGTTGCTATGCATCACATGATCTTGCGTGTGTGTAGGAAATTTTTTGAAATTACTACGAAACCCAACATGTTATCAGAGCCTAGGTTATTTATGTTGATGTTATATGCACGAGTAGAACACAAGTGAGTTGTGGGCGATATAAGTCATACTGCCTACCAGCATGTCATACTTTGGTTCGGCGGCATTGTTGGACGAGACGACCCGGACCAACATTACGCGTACGCTTGCGCGAGACCGGTTCCCCCGACGTGCTTTGCACACAGGTGGCTTGCGGGCGACTGTATCTCCAACTTTAGTTGAACCAAGTATGGCTACGCCCGGTCCTTGTGAAGGTTAAAACGGAGTCTATTTGACAAACTATCGCTGTGGTTTTGATGCGTAGGTGAGATTGGTTCTTGCTTAAGCCCGTAGCAGCCACGTAAAACTTGCAACAACAAAGTAGAGGACGTCTAACTTGTTTTTGCAGGGCATGTTGTGATGTGATATGGTCAAGGCGTGATGCTGAATTTTATTGTATGAGATGATCATGTTTTGTAACCGAGTTATCGGCAACTGGCAGGAGCCATATGGTTGTCGCTTTATTGTATGCAATGCAATCGCGATGTAATGCTTTACTTTATTACTAAGCAGTAGTGATAGTCGTGGAAGCATAGGATTGGCGAGACGACAACGATGCTACGATGGAGATCAAGGTGTCGCGCCGGTGACGATGGTGATCATAACGGTGCTTCGGAGATGGAGATCACAAGCATAAGATGATGATGGCCATATCATATCACTTATATTGATTGCATGTGATATTTATCTTTTTATGCATCTTATCTTGCTTTGATTGACGGTAGCATTATAAGATGATCTCTCACTAAATTATCAAGAAGTGTTCTCCCTGAGTATGCACCGTTGCCAAAGTTCGTCGGGCCCAGACACCACGTGATGATCGGGTGTGATAAGCTCTACGTCCATCTACAACGGGTGCAAGCCAGTTTTGCACACGCAGAATACTCAGGTTAAACTTGACGAGCCTAGCATATGTAGATATGGCCTCGGAACACGGAGACCGAAAGGTCGAGCGTGAATCATATAGTAGATATGATCAACATAACGATGTTCACCATTGAAAACTACTCCATCTCACGTGATGATCGGTTATGGTTTAGTTGATTTGGATCACGTAATCACTTAGAAGATTAGAGGGATGTCTATCTAAGTGGGAGTTCTTAAGTAATTTGATTAATTGAACTTAAATTTATCATGAACTTAGTCCTGGTAGTATTTTGCAAATTATGTTGTAGATCAATGGCTCGCGTTGTTGCTTTCATATGTTTATTTTGATATGTTCCTAGAGAAAATTGTGTTGAAAGATGTTAGTAGCAATGATGCGGATTGGATCCGTGATCTGAGGTTTATCCTCATTGCTACACAGAAGAATTATGTCCTTGATGCACCGCTAGGTGACAGACCTATTGCAGGAGCAGATGCAGATGTTATGAACGTTTGGCTACCTCAATATGATGACTACTTGATAGTTTAGTGCACCATGCTTAACGGCTTAGAATCGGGACTTCAAAGACGTTTTGAACATCATGGACCATATGAGATGTTCCAGGAATTGAAGTTAATATTTCAAGCAAATACCCGAGTTGAGAGATATGAAGTCTCCAACAAGTTCTATAGCTAAAAGATGGAGGAGAATCGCTCAACTAGTGAGCATGTGCTCAGATTGTCTGGGTACTACAATCGCTTGAATCAAGTGCGAGTTAATCTTCCAGATAAAATAGTGATTGACAGAATTCTCTAGTCACCATCACCAAGTTAGTAGAACTTCGTGATGAACTATAATATGCAAGGGATAACGGAAACAACTCCCAAGCTCTTCGTGATGCTGAAATCAACGAAGGTAGAAATCAAGAAAAACATCAAGTGTTGATGGTTGACAAGACCACTAGTTTCAAGAAAAGGGCAAAGGGAAGAAGGGGAACTTCAAGAAGAACGGCAAGCAAGTCGCTGCTCAAGTGAAGAAGCCCAAGTCTGATCCTAAGCCTGAGACTAAGTGCTTCTACTGCAAAGGGACTGGTCACTGGAAGCGGAACTACCCCAAGTGATTGGCGGATAAGAAGGATGGCAAAGTGAACATAAGTATATTTGATATACATGTTATTGATGTGTACTTTACTAGTGTTTATAGCAACCCCTCAGTATTTGATACTGGATCAGTTGCTAAGAGTAGTAACTCGAAACGGGAGTTGCAGAATGAACAGAGACTAGTTAAGGGTGAAGTGACAATGTGTGTTGGAAGTGGTTCCAAGATTGATATGATCATCATCGCACACTCCCTATACTTTCGGGATTAGTGTTGAACCTAAATAAGTGTTATTGGGTGTTTACGTTGAGCATGAATATGATTTGATCATGTTTATTGTAATACGGTTATTCATTTAAGTAAAAGAATAAATTGTTGTTCTGTTTACATGAATAAAACCTTATATGGTTACACACCCAATGAAAATAGTTCATTGGATCTCGATCTTAATGATACACATATTCAAAATATTGAAACCAAAAGATGTGAAGTTAATAATGATAGTGCAACTTATTTGTGGCACTGTCGTTTAGGTCATATCGGTGTAAAGTGCATGAAGAAACTCCATACTAATGGACTTTTGGAACCACTTGATTATGAATCACTTGGTACTTGCGAACCGTGCCTCATGGGCAAGATGACTAAAACACCGTTCTCCGGTACTATGGAGAGAGCAACAGATTTGTTGGAAATCATACATACCGATGTATGTGGTCCGATGAATATTGAGGCTCGTGGCGGATATCGTTATTTTCTCACCTTCACAGATGACTTAAGCAGATATGGGTATATCTACTTAATGAAACATAAATCTGAAACATTTGAAAAGTTCAAAGAATTTCAGAGTGAGGTTGAAAATCATCGTAACAAGAAAATAAAGTTTCTACGATCTGATCGTGGAGGAGAATATTTGAGTTACGAGTTTGGTCTTCAATTATAACAATGTGGAATAGTTTCACAAACTCATGCCACCTGGAACACCACAGCATAATGGTGTGTCCGAATATCATAACCGTACTTTATTAGATATGGTGCGATCTATGATGTCTCTTACCGATCTACCACTATCGTTTTGGGGTTATGCATTAGAGACAGCTGCATTCACATTAAATAGGGCACCATCTAAGTCCGTTGAGACGACACAATCTGAACTGTGGTTTGGCAAGAAACCAAAGTTGTCGTTTCTTAAAGTTTGGGGTTGTGATGCTTATATGAAAAAGTTTCATCCTAATAAGCTCAAACCCAAATCGGAGAAATATGTCCTCATAGGATACCCAAAGGAGACTGTTGGGTACACCTTCTATCACAAATCCGAAGGCAAGACTTTTGTTGCTAAATTCGGAGTTTTTCTAGAGAAGGAGTTTCTCTCGAAAGAAGTGAGTGGGAGGAAAGTAGAACTTGATGAGGTAACTGTACCTGCTCCCTTATTGGAAAGTAGTTCATCACAGAAATCTGTTCCTGTGACTACTACACCAATTAGTGAGGAAGCTAATGATGATGATCATGTAACTTCAGATCAAGTTACTACCAAATCTCGTAGGTAAACCAGAGTAAGATCCGCACCAGAGTGGTACGGTAATCCTGTTCTGGAAGTCATGTTACTAGACCATGACGAACTTGCGAACTATGAGGAAGCGATGATGAGCCCAGATTCCGCGAAATGGTTTGAGGCCATGAAATCTGAGATATGATCCATGTATGAGAACAAAGTATGGACTTTGGTTGACTTGCCCACTGATCGGCAAGCAATTGAGAATAAATGGATCTTCAAGAGGAAGACGGACGCTGATAGTAGTGTTACTATCTACAAAGCTAGAATTGTCGCAAAAAGGTTTTCGACAAGTTCAAGGTGTTGACTACGATGAGATTTTCTCACTCGTATCTATGCTTAAGTCTGTCCGAATCATGTTAGAAATTGCTGCATTTTATGAAATCTGGCAAATGGATAAATAAAACTGCATTCCTTAATGGATTTACTAAAGAAGAGTTGTATACGATGCAACTAGAAAGTTTTGTCGATCCTAAAGGTGTTAACTAAATATGCAAGCTCCAGCGATCCATCTATGGACTGGTGCAAGAATCTCGGAGTTGGAATATACGCTTTGATAAGTTGATCAAGGCATATAGTTTTATACAGACTTGCGGCGAAGCCTGTATTTACAAGAAAGTGAGTGGGAGCACTACATCATTTCTGATAAGTATATGTGTATGATATATTGTTGATCGGAAATAATGTAGAATTATTCTGCAAAGCATAAAGGAGTGTTTGAAAGGAGTTTTTCAAAGAAAGACTTCGGTAAAGCTGCTTACATATTGAGCTTCAAGATCTATAGAGATAGATCAAGACGCTTGATAAGTTTTTTTAATGAGTACATACCTTGACAAGATTTTGAAGTAGTTCAAAATGGAGCAGTCAAAGAAAGAGTTCTTGCCTGTATTACAAGGTGTGAAGTTGAGTAAGACTCAAAGCCCGACCACGGCAGAAGATAGAAAGAGAATGAAAGTCATTCCCTATGCCTTAGCCATAGGTTCTATAAAGTATGTCATGCTGTGTACCAGATCTATTGTATACCCTGCACTGATTTGGCAAGGGAATACAATAGTGATCTAGGAGTAGATCACTGGACAGCGGTCAGAATTATCCTTAGTGAAATAAGGATATGTTTCTCGATTATGGACGTGACAAAAAGGTTCGTCGTAAAGGGTTACGTCGATGCAAGTTTTTGACACTGATCCAGATAATTCTAAATCTCAATCTGGATACATATTGAAAGTGGGAGCAATTAGCTAGAGTAGCTCCGTGCAGAGCATTGTAGACATAGAATTTTGCAAAATACATACGGATCTGAATATGGCAGGCCCGTTGACTAAATTTCTCTCACAAGCAAAACATGATCACTCTTTGGGTGTTAATCACATAGCGAT
Source organism: Triticum dicoccoides (assembly GCF_002162155.2). Classification (NCBI taxonomy): domain Eukaryota; kingdom Viridiplantae; phylum Streptophyta; class Magnoliopsida; order Poales; family Poaceae; genus Triticum; species Triticum dicoccoides. The sequence continues at coordinate 686,744,367 of NC_041392.1, read as the reverse complement.
GTGAACTAGATTATTGAATCTAGTAAACCCTTTGGGTGTTAGTCACATGGAGATGTGAACCAATCACATAAAGATGTGAACTATTGGTGTTAATCACATAGCGATGTGAACTAGATTATTGACTCTAGTGCAAGTGGGAGACTGAAGAAAATATGCCCTAGAGGCAATAATAAAGTTATTATTTATTTCCTTATATCATGATAAATGTTTATTATTCATGCTAGAATTGTATTAACCGGAAACATAATACATGTGTGAATACATAGACAAACAGAGTGTCACTAGTATGCCTCTACTTGACTAGCTCGTTAATCAAAGATGGTTACGTTTCCTAACCATGAACAAAGAGTTGTTATTTGATTAACGAGGTCACATCATTAGTTGAATGATCTGATTGACATGACCCATTCCATTAGCTTAGCACCCGATCGTTTAGTATGTTGCTATTTGCTTTTCTTCATGACTTATACATGTTCCTATGACTATGAGATTATGCAACTCCGGTTTTCCGGAGGAACACTTTGTGTGCTACCAAACGTCACAACGTAACTGGGTGATTATAAAGGAGCTCTACAGGTGTCTCCAAAGGTACATGTTGGGTTGGCGTATTTCGAGATTAGGATTTGTCACTCTGAATGTCGGAGAGGTATCTCTGGGCCCTCTCGGTAATGCACATCACATAAGCCTTGCAAGCATTACAACTAATATGTTAGTTGTGAGATGATGTATTACGGAACGAGTAAAGAGACTTGCCGGTAACGAGATTGAGCTAGGTATTGGATACCGACGATCGAATCTCGAGCAAGTAACATACCGATGACAAAGGGAACAACGTATGTTGTTATGCGGTCTGACCGATAAAGATCTTCGTAGAATATGTAGGAGCCAATATGGGCATCCAGGTCCCGCTATTGGTTATTGACCGGAGACGTGTCTCGGTCATGTCTACATTGTTCTCGAACCCGTAGGGTCCGCACGCTTAAGGTTACGATGACAGTTATATTATGAGTTTATGCATTTTGATGTACCGAAGGTTGTTCGGAGTCCCGGATGTGATCACGGACATGACGAGGAGTCTCGAAATGGTCGAGACGTAAAGATTGATATATTGGAAGCCTATGTTTGGATATCGGAAGTGTTCCGGGTGAAATCGGGATTTTACCGGAGTGCCGGGAGGTTACCGGAACCCCCCGGGAGCTATATGGGCCTTAGTGGGCTTTAGTGGAAAGGAGAAAGGGGCAGCCCAAGGTGGCTGTGCGCCTCCCCCCTTCCCCTAGTCCTATTAGGACTAGGAGAGGTGGCCGGCCCCCCCTCTCTCTTTCCCCCCTCAAGGAATCCTATTCCAACTAGGATTGGGGGGAATCCTACTCCCAGAGGGAGTAGGACTCTCCTGGCGCGCCTCCTATCGCCGGCCAGCCCTCCCCCCTTCTAGTCCTTTATATACTGAGGTAGAGGCGCCCTAGAACACACAAGTTGATCCACGTGATCTATTACTTAGCCGTGTGCGGTGCCCCCAGCCACCATATTCCTCGATAATACTGTAGCGGAGTTTAGGCGAAGCCCTGCTGCTGTAGTGCATCAAGATCGTCACCACGCCGTCGTGCTGACGGAACTCTTCCCCGACACTTTGCTGGATCGGAGTCCGGGGATCGTCATCAAGTTGAATGTGTGCTCGAACTCGGAGGTGCCGTAGTTTTGGTGCTTGATCGGTTGGATCGTGAAGACGTACGACTACTTCCTCTACGTTGCGTCAATGCTTCCGCAGTCGGTCTCCGTGGGTACGTAGACAACACTCTCCCCTCTCGTTGCTATGCATCACATGATCTTGCGTGTGCGTAGGAAAATTTTTGAAATTACTACGAAACCCAACATGGTCATCGTGCGCGTGGATGTCGCAATGCTTGGCGCCCACTCAGCCTGTTGGCAACCTCTGCCATATCGTCACCACACCGCCTCGTCACTCAGCATTTTCAAGCCCAAGCTCCTGCTCCAAAACATGCCCATTCCAAAGGAATTCAGCGTCATTTCTGGGCAGCAATTGTTGCTTCTGCCCCCACTATCTCGGCGTCCTCGAGTTTTGCAACCCAGCAGCCTAGTTTTGCAGCGCAAGCCGAGTTATTGCACTCTGAACTGCAAGGCTTGGCGTTGCTTCAGCTGAAGGAGGCGGTGCAACCTCTACGTGATGTCGCCGAATCAATGCAAGGTTGGCTGCTTCGGTTTGGGAGCTTTATGGAGTGTGCGGAAGTTGTTCTAGACAGGCTCTCTATTGCTTTGATTGCGAAGCAAACCGCCCCTGCATCGTCTCCTATGGTTCATCTTGATGTTGGAGTTGTTGATGGGAGTGATATGGAGCTCTATGGTTGCTTTTCGCCTCGTTCCAAAGCCAGTTCGTCGTCACTTCATGCTCTACCCACCGCTCATGTTGACTCCGTGGGAGAGGCCACTTCCGTGGTCTTGGTCCCGGTGATGCAGACCATGCCCGAGCTTCAAGGGATGTGTGAGGAACCAATTTCCCCGCTACATGGGGAATTGTTGGTGCATGTGGCTCCTGCTCCAACCACCTTGGAGCTTAGCCAAGTGCCAACGAAGGTGATGGATGGTGTTCCCATCTTGGACTTGGGTCTTGCAGAGGCTCGTGCGAGTTTCTGTGATGAGAATCTTTCCACCTTGCCTATGACTGAACCCACCAGGTCGGTGACGCCTGAAGTTAAGGAGGTTGATGCGGCCGTTGTCTTGGTGCGTGCTAGTGGCAATTTCTTAGTTGATGAGAATTACACCGAAAACTACAATGAGTTCTACAATTTCTTTGACAAATGGGCGTCTGATCACCCTGTGTCTAGCAAGACTGTTACTGGCGTGATGAAGGAGAAACCTGAGAAGAACATTGGGCAAGTGGTGTTTGTGGGTGATGAGGTTGATATAGCAAATGTGTCGACAACTAATTCTGAGGCTCTATTTGCGAAAGAGATCTATGACTTGCTTGCTAGTTTGGAAGTGGCTAGCCCCGGATCTGGCAAGGCGATTGCTTGCATCCTGACGAACAAGGCTACAACGGGCAAAATCGAGAAGGTGGAAAAAGCTCTTAGGAGCATAGGCAAGAAGTGTGGCGCCGTAGGAAAGGCGTCCGCCGCTGCTTAAATGGATGATCTCAAATGTCTTCGACCGTCCCCATGGTGGTGTCCGTTGTCTTGAGTCGAGGTGTTCCTGTTGGGTGTTCCATTGTGTTTTAAAAGTGTGAGAGTTTGTTGTTGTGCGTTGGTTATGTTTATTGGATCGATCGTGCGGTTGTGGTGTACCATACTTTGTGAGTAGTTCACATGTAGCGTATTTGTATTGGTTTTTGCCCGGTTTCCATAATTAACTGGGCAATTCTCTTCTTAATTAATCGACGAGGCAAAACTTTTACCTCCGTTTCGAAAAATAATACCATCAAATTCACTTCTTTGCAATTAATATTTAAAAAACAGGTTGCGCCTGCATATACAAACAGTTTTAGAAGTCCGGCTCCAAAAAAGGAAAATACCGCTAACACCTTGCCACATCCTGCGGAGATCTCCCACCCCGCCCACGGGGAGCGCAATCTGAAGCTGATGGCCACCGCCCAAAGACGGACGAAAGTGAGTTGAGCTCTTCATTCTCGGGCTGGTTCTTGGAGGTTAGGTTAGTGTTGCAAAGCCTTTCCCCCGGAAGAAAATTCGGAGGTTCATTGAACAATTTGCTAATGAGCCAACGGGCTATTCCGTAGTACTCGTATGTACTACTGCCTAATTAAACTGCGCGCGTTTGTTCTGGACTTTTACGATTGTTCCACGTAATGTAAAGAAAGAACATCATCAAGTACGCATAAAAAGATGTCATGCTACGAGTTCTAAGAGATGCGTAATAATACTGATGAACATTTACTGATCGCTGCTACGTGGAGATTTTGGGGCCTTATTAAACACATTAACGTGTGCAGCATGGGCGCTCGCTCGCGCAGTCCACGTGTGCAGGAGGTATTCACGATGTACTGTGTCGATTTTGTCGCGCACTCGTTCCTTCCCCTCGAAGGCAAGCACACAGGGGCGGATCCAGCTATATGGCGAGGTTTGGCAGCCGCCATACCTAAAATTTGGCAAAAGTATTACATATATATACTGTATGTATGAAGCTTTGAGCTGAGTCAATGAATTTTTGGTCAGTTTCGTCAATTTGGAGGATGAATACTCACAGGGGGCAGGCAACTCATGGCCTCAAATGTATTTCGCCAGGTAGTTGTGTTGTTACCTACGTGTTTCTGCCTCATTAGAGGCCTAACTGCCGCTGAAGGAGAGAATTAAGCAATAGGTGACTTGCATCACATAAGCCCATGACCCACAAGCCCATGTTCTAAACGAGGACATCATTGGCAGTCAATTGCAAATCAATTCACATGTACTCCAGTTGATTGGACATGCTAAAAAAAATGTACTAATTGATTGGAGATACACGAGCTGTTTCGTTCAAGCACGGTTGATCAGGAATCGCCTTGCAGCCGCCCCTCAAGCTTTTCTCTAGCTGTGTGATGAGCAGTGCCAACTCCGCGAAACCCAGAGCCTCACCGCTTTCCGTCTCTCCGGTGAAGAAACTAGATCTAATTGGACTCAAATCGTCTGAGGTATTACAATATACAACTAGGAGCAACGGCTACTCCTCCAAACTCATGACAATGTATGTCTTGTTGTGATATTTTTTCCTACTGCCGACCGATCGACCCACCCCTAGTCGGCTAACCTGTAAGGCATGCAACAGAGGCAGCGATTACAGAGCAACCACGCGATCTTTAGTCAGCGTGGTGGGCATGGCAGCGATCACCGTCAAGAGAGGCAGCAAGCAGGAACGTCACATAGTTATATGTTACTATATTGTTTTTTTCCCTCACAAACTCTGCCACACCTAAAAAATATTCCTGGCTCCGCCACTGCAAGCACACCCACATCTCCACGCCTCCTCCTTTTCCCCTTTCGCACCCCCCTCCTCATCTATCCCTCGTTAACACAGCTGCGCCTCCGTCCTCCTTTCCTCGTCACCACAGCAAATCATCTCCCATGGCGGCGATCGGGACGAGGCAGGCGCGGCGGCTGCGGGCGGAAGCAGCAAGGGTTGAAGGAAGCGCGGGGAGGGACGGATGTGGGCGGGGTCGGCGGTTGAGGGCGAGCGCCGGACAGGCAGAGGGAGCGCCTTGGTCGAGGGAAAGCGAGGCTCGTCGGCTGGGCAACAACGAGCGCTGGACATGTAGAGGAGGCGATGAGAAGGGGATGCCATGGGGGGCTCGGCTTCACCTCTCCCATCCTTTCTCTTCGGACGCACCCAACCTCTGCCACAAATCTCTCTTTCTCTCGGTTGGGGACAAGGGTTGACGTCAGCTCATGCTGCCGTCCTCGTGCCTCGGTGTGTCGTGTGTGGCGCCGGGCCTCCCCACGCCGGCCAGCACTCCTCCACCAATCCCTGCCCCTGAGATCCGCCGCCGCCACCACTGGCTCCTCGCTGTAGTGCCAGCAGCGGCACACCGCGACGGCGGCAACTCTCGAGAAGGGCGAGGCGGCGGATGGGGCCGGGACAGTGGCGGGGTTCACTGTCGTGATGAAGTTCGGCGGGTCGTCGCTGTCGTCGGCCGCACGGATCCGGGATGTGGCCGACCTCATCCTCAGCTTCCCCGAGGAGGCGCCCATCGTCATCCTCTCCGCCATGGGGAAGGCCACCAATCGATGAGCTCACTGTCATCAAGGAGCTTCATCTTACGTGTGTGCTATTTAAATTTGTCATACCTTGTTGCTCGAATGCTGGTTTGGAGTGTGCAAATCCTGATTCCTGAACCATTGGTTGGTGTGTCTGCTCAGGACCATTAATGAGCCGAGATTGGACAGCTCTATTGTTTCAGGTATGCCACTGTTGCTTTTTTGTTGTTAGTTCAAAGTCTATTTGTTTT
>NC_041392.1:686732206-686737936 GCF_002162155.2 Triticum dicoccoides | reverse complement strand
CAATTGCAGTTCATCAGCAATTGCATGAAGTAACTGAATCTTTCTGTTGAATGTGCCTGTTATGTGTATTATTAGATTAAACTAGACTTTTTATTTGGCCTAGCCTGCAACTAATTGTCTCCTTCAGTGTTCCTTTTCCTGTTTGTGTTCTTGCACACAATCTTTGTGTACATCTTCATGTTTATCTGATTATCCCCTCGACCTGCAGCACGCCGCCGCCTTCCTCCGACGCGTCTGCATCGTCTCCGGCGCCGACGCCGCCGTCACCAAGAACTACGACCTCGTCATCGTCACGGCCGGGGCTAGGCAGATCCCGGGTGAGAACAGGCTCAAGCTGCTGCAGACGAACGTTCCCCTATATCGCAAGATCGTGCCGTCTGTGGCCGAGCACTCCCTGGAGGCGCTTCTTCTCGTAGTCTCCACCCGTCGACGTGCTCACCTACGTCGCCTGGAGACTCTCCAGCTTCCCGGCCAGCCGCGTCATCGGCTGCGGCACCAACCTCGACTCCTACCGCTTCAGGTTCCTTATCGCCAAAGCACCTCGACGTCAACCAGCAGGACGTGCAGGTAAATAACTCACTGAATCCTGAATCCATCTCCACCACGCGGCGGTGGCGCCGTGGGTGCATGTACCTTACTTTGTTCATATGTTTAATTAACTATGGGATGGCTGGGTAAGTGCGGTAGTTGGAAATTATTGTGACATTTGACACTAGGTAACAACTTTTCTAAACTTGGGTTCAGTTCAGTATCGGTTGATGTTTGATTTCTAGAATTACTAACCATGATTTGTTTTGACGTGGAATCTTTAGTATTGTTTTTTCGTCGAACAAGCCAGACTTTCTTAGTTTGTTTGGTGGGAGGATAATTACTCCGAGATCATGTATTTGCGGATCGATAGCTACTCTGTTCATATTGACATTTGAAACTAAATAACAGATCTACTAAATAGAGCCTCTGTTCAGCATGGGTAATCACTGTATCTACAAAAGTAATCAAAAAGAACCGTATGGCAACATTTGCCATCAGTTTACTTAAGATAGCACTAAATTGATTTACAGGTATTAAGTATCAAAGATGACCTACAGGTGAAATCTACTTAAGAGCACTACACACATTTTTTTTTGGAAATGGTCCGTAACTGACAACATAACAAAAAAATAGCAATTTCTAATCTAATTCCTATAGATCCGAAATTGCTATTTTTATGTTTTGTTTTGGGTGATCAAACCAAATACCATGTGGTATAGTGGTATTCTGTAAGTTCAATCTTGTTTTGAACACAACGCTCGTGCCCTCTTCATCTCCCGTCCTGAGCTGCACCTTCTCCAAGGACAAGGCGACTGGGAAGTCAGGGGCTACATATCCGTGCTCTCCTTGATTTTCTCCAAAATCTGAGATAATTTGTTTACTAAATCCCATATGTGCTAAATGCTAATGCTTCTAAACATTTCTTGGGTCTTATGTGCCTATTAGCTTTTACTGGAAACCTTTGATGTGCTTGTGCTCTATCAGTGTGAAGTTCAGCGCTATGTCTGCCATTATGAGTTGTGTAATGGTCTGGTGGTCAGGAGTCATGTATGATCACTGTTCAAGAAATCTTCCGATTTATCGCTAATCGGGGGTGACCGATAAGATCATGCCTTATCTTTGCCATTTATCTAATCCCTAGCTGACCAAGACGATAACGATAAGCGATATCCTCAACATTGTGTATGATATAGTTATCATTTCTATGCTTAAATCTGGTCATTTTGTAGGAATATGCCTGGCTTTTTGTCAAATGCAAGCTGCACTTTATATTTTCTCAAATGGATTTTCTTATCAAATAATTGTCTCTTACGTGGATATACTTTGTGTTAAACCCAAGAAATAAAAGGTGAATTATCCATGAATATGATCTGGTATTACTTGGAACATTTTTTGTTTCATGGTATCCTAAAATACGGTCTACTTTTTAGAGTTTATTCCCATTTACTTGTGTTCCTCCAAAATAATAGTGCATTAGTTGTTTATTAGACTTCCTTCTGGTTGCTGAAATTTAAATGTTTGTTGTGGAATAGGAAATTTGAGTACAGTATCCGTTAGCCTGAAAATAATATAGTGAGCCATAGAGAAGATTGTTGCTCTAATTGACTGGTATTTATGGCGCTGATCTCTTTCTCTCGCACCTACAATTGTAAAAGTGCCCCTGCTGAATATCTTGAACCATCCTAGAAGCTTCTCACTTACAGGTATAGTGGATCCTTGCAAACTTCTTTCCAACATTGAAGCACAAATTACAAAAGCAAAGGATGAATCCATAACAAAGAAATTTATCATGAAGAGAGTAAACAAATGGCTATCGGCCTGTGATGAAGAGTCTTGGCTTGAGGAATATAATCAATCATGTTTATTTTCATGAAAATATGCTGGCACATGGTCCATCAGCTTAATATGATTTCCGCATTTTCTTCTCTATATTGGCATGCTTGTACTAAATATTCAATTTAGCTGCCAAGCTATGATTTAGGTAATGCCCTATTTAATGTTTGCATATGCCCTACTGCAGGATGATAACAGGTATAGGCGGGGGTGCCCATTTGAATCTCAAGCGTGTAGAGAAAGCAGGGGTACTTTGTTCAGAAGATTCCAAGTGAGTCTTCGTTTCTTCATTTGGACACTGTAGTGATTTCCGTATAATATTTTTTAAGTAACCGTGCTCCATCATTCATAAGCGCAATATACTTCCTATTTTTTCAAAAAGATCAACTGTGATCTTCGTTTGTTCTGTTGGTCACTCAGTCGCTCATTTGGTACGTAATATGATCAGAAGCTATATTTGTGCAGCTATGATTGACAACTTGATAGACAAGACATTTGCCTGGGAGGATGAAAGCAATACACCATTTCTATATGACGCAATAAGTCACTGAACTAGCTCACCATGATTACCAGAAATCAAGCACACTAGATCCAATGCATTGAATTTTCATGCAAAGGTTCATATGGTTGCCATTTTGGAAGAGCAAAAATTTCGGAGAGTACAGAAAGAGGAAGATAAGAGACGATACCGGGTATAAATTCCACATCCTCAAGCACTACACTCACAACAGAAGTATCAGTCTTGTTCACTGACTCTTACCAAAGGACCAGAAGAATCTGCACAATCTATTGCGTAAAGAGAATGAGATGATCTTTGGGTCCAAGTCTGTTCCAAGGAAGACAAGCAATTTTAACAGGAGGACCAGTGGCCATAATCATGACTTCGATGCCCCACCGGGTGTTGGCTGACAGTGCCACACCCGAACTTTTGACACCATGCTCGTACTCTGGACGGTACAACAATTACTTCAAGGAGAAACGGAGGATGAAGGCGGCCCCATTCAACTTCTCGGTGGCTTCCAAGGATGACAACATGTTATCCTTTTCCTCCATTAGGGAGCCTGGTTCTCCTTTGGTTTTGCACTGGGTATGATATTGCCCAACATTTTGTCATCCTCTGTTTCTTTTGTCAACGTATTTTTCTGATTTTCTGCAAAAGAACATATTTTTCTGTTATTCAACCATAAGACTGCGGTGGGGTGGCGGGCTGCACCTATGCCCATGTTGTCACTGACAATCCACTTGGTCGTCGCTGACTGGGTAGTTGCCGCACGGGAACTACGTGTTAGATTACCACTGCGTGCCGTATGATGCTCTACTTTTGAAACCTGTCATCAGTTCCTTTTGAATTACTATTGTCTTTTGTTATCACTGATCTTAGTGTCCATATTATCGCTGTTAGTATCTATGTTGTCACTGTTTACACTGCTCCAGTCAACAACTTGCACCTGTGACTGCTTTCATATTACTATTTTGTGCTCTCACACAAATACAGTATGCAACACTAATAAAGCTTGTATCCAGAAGACTAACCCAAAGAATAAAAAAGATAGTGTAAGGGGCACATCCAACCTGGTACCGCCCCAACTTTCTCTCAGGCGGCGCACCAAGGGTGCGCCCCAACCACTAGTGAGCAGCAAAATTTGAAGAGCGTTAGTATAGATATAGAGTCAAATATGAAGTGGGTCAGCAACCCACGATAAATACAGGAAACTAAATGCAAAATCAACAAGCGGGGATAGCTCAGTTGGGAGAGCGTCAGACTGAAGATCTGAAGGTCGCCATCTACAAAATACACTAACCTACAATAACCCCCTTTTTTTGTCTCCCTAATGTCGCCATCTTCAACAATTCAACCATTCGCTACTATTTTGAGTGAGGTTTGATTCAGCATACATCACAAAATATTGTCAAATTTTTAAGTCAGCAAGATGGTCTAACTTCAACATGATATTGGTGTAACTTGCCGTCAGTTTGAGGAGATGCCGAGTACGATGTATGCGTTGCAAAATTAGGTGAAATACACTAACCTACAATAACCCCCTTTTTTGTCTCCCTAATGTCGCCATCTTCAACAATTCAACCATTCGCTACTATTTTGAGTGAGGTTTGATTCAGCATACATCACAAAATATTGTCAAATTTTTAAGTCAGCAAGATGGTCTAACTTCAACATGATATTGGTGTAACTTGCCGTCAGTTTGAGGAGATGCCGAGTACGATGTATGCGTTGCAAAATTAGGTGAAATACACTAACCTACAATAACCCCCTTTTTTTGTCTCCCTAATGTCGCCATCTTCAACAATTCAACCATTCGCTACTATTTTGAGTGAGGTTTGATTCAGCATACATCACAAAATATTGTCAAATTTTTAAGTCAGCAAGATGGTCTAACTTCAACATGATATTGGTGTAACTTGCCGTCAGTTTGAGGAGATGCCGAGTACGATGTATGCGTTGCAAAATTAGGTGAAATACACTAACCTACAATAACCCCCCACCCACCTTAATACACACAAAAAGATTCTTTTTTCCATTTTATTCACTTAAGTTCCAAACATGTTATGTTTGGGGATGTATTCAAAAAATACTTCTGAACACCTCAATCATCATTAAACATGAGAGTCGTTACAATTTGGACTCAAGGTACATTCACTAGCTTTTAGAGCATCAGAGTAAATATCCCTTTGTTTCGTTCCACGCCCACATGATGCTTTGCCATTGTTAACAATGATTTCTTCAATTTAATCTCCTATTCTCAATATCATGTTTGAAGGTTTATCCAAATATTTTCAAACACTTTAATCAGTAAACAAGAGAGTTACTGCAATTTTGTGAGTTTTCCAAGATACAGTTTTCCAAGATACACTACCCTACTACCAACGATCGATTAGACACCTCCACTAAAAGGTCTAGCGACTACCAGTATGCTCATGTCAATGGCGGGGTTTTCTCCACTATTGGACCTGTGATCTCCAATGATGGGCTCATGAGTGTATTTAAACTCCTCTTCCTTAGTTTAGTCTTGATATTCGTAATGTTCAATGCCCAAGTGCCGAAGCAAAAGGCACCTATTTCGGAGTTTTTTTGCCAAACTAGAAGAGCTGCAAAAGGAGAAGCAAAAACCCAAACAAACAGGGTTCTTAGGAGCGACATGCTTCTACACCAATGTATATAGCATTGAATGCCCTCCGGTACAGATCCCAAAGCACATATGAATGGATAAGATATCACAACCACTTAGACCCCAAAGCCAAAACGCTACAGAAGGAGAAGCAAAAACCCAAACAAACAGGGTTCTTAGGAGCGACATGCTTCTACATAAATGTATATAGCATTGAATGCCCTCCGGTACAGACCCCAAA
>NC_041392.1:686728195-686732069 GCF_002162155.2 Triticum dicoccoides | reverse complement strand
CTTAGACCCCAAAGCCAAAACGCTACAAAAGGAGAAGCAAAAACCCAAACAAACAGGATTCTTAGGAGCGACATGCTTCTACACAAATATATATAGCATTGAATGCCCTCCGGTACAGACCCCAAAGCACATATAGATGGATAAGATATCACAACCACTAAGACCCCAAAGCCAAAACGCTGCAAAAGGAGAAGCAAAAACCCAAACAAACAGGGTTCTTAAGAGCGACATGCTTCTACACGAACGTATATAGCATTGAATGCCCTCTGGTACAGACCCCAAAATGCTTCTACACCAACGTATATAGCATTGAATGCCCTCTGGTACAGACCCAAAGCACATATGGATGGATAAGATATCACGACCACTTAGACCCCAAAGCCAAAACGCCACTCCCCCAATATGGACTATGTACGGATGTATATAGACGTATTTTAGAGTGTAGATTCACTCATTTTGCTCCATATGTAGTCTGTATTAGAATCTCCAAAAAGGCTTATATTTAGGAATGGAGGGAGTAGAAGGCACAGTGAATTTGCAAGAGCAAAGTAATAACATTGAAATTTCCCATTCAAGTTCCCCAGAATGAGCTACAACGTCATCTCAAACTGTACAAGAAACCCCTAACCAAAGCTAGTTAGGCAATTATGAAAATCCTACTCATTTTCCTTTCCCATATCATCTCCTGATGTCCCTCCATTTCTTGTACAAGATGCGCCACTGAATCCACCACAAAGATGCTCTAGTCAGCCTCCTCGCTGCCAGTCTTAGGTCACTCCTCGCCTCCTTGAGGAAGGCCACAGCCTCCTTCCGGCGCCGGCTTCACCCAGAAGATGGCAATGCCCAGCGCATGCGGCATCTCCTGGACCAGCTGGTCTGGCATGCCACGCAGCTTGGGGCCCAGAATGTTCACTGCCGGCTTGTGGCTCCCCATCTTCGCACACTCCAGTGTGCAGGCTGTCGCTGACCATCGGCTCGATGACACTCCGTCCGCCCGCTCAAGATCTCCAGGAGCATCACGCTGTAGCTGTACATGTCGCTCTTCTTGGTGGTGTAGCCATACTCTGAAATGAAAGGCAAATGTCAAACCACTGTGCCATGAAACTGAAATCATCTTTTATTTTATTTAGTACTTAGTAGAACAATAATTGTAGTTTGCACCTATCGCTGCACTTCAATATAATTACGCAAATCAACACAGTGATGTGCTAGGCATTTGGAATCAACAGCATGAGGCCAACCTGCTTCAGCTAGAACAATGTCAGTTACTACCCAGTCACCCGCTTAAACTACTCCCTCCGTTCCTCAATCTAGTGCGTATAAAATTTTGACGAAAATTCCACTTTGTAGTGCGCATTAGCACCCGTGGGCGATTCTGGACGATTCTAACCCCAGACCGCAAGGACGCGCTTCGTCCTCCGCTCGCTCCTTCCTCTGTTTGCTTTATCCCCTCCTCCCGCAGATGCATCTCGATTGAACTCCACATCGCCGATCTACTCGCCTAGCGCACGCGACTGCTATCCTTTGAAGAGATCATGGCGGGGGAAGAGGTCAGAGGTGGTGGAGGCGGCGCCGCCGCGGCGTTCAGTGGCGTGATGGACGGAGGAGGCGGGGGGTGGAGAGGAGGATGCTTGTGCCGCCGTCGGAGAAGGCGATGCTGGCCGTCCAGGTGGTCAGGACTGCAGCGGCCCAGCGGGATTCAAGCAGCGGCGGTGGAAGTTCAAGATGGAGGAAGAAGATGATGTATGGTGCCACGGGCAAGAAGATGGGGAGCCGCCTGACAATGGCGGCGATAGGGGCTGGCTGGACCCCCTGTACACACAGGAGGCATGCCCTTTGTCCACGTTGACCACAACGGAAGGTTGGCTCCCGCCGGCGTCACTGACTGCTCGTTGGCTAGCTTGACACCGCGATCTTCTGGCAAGTCCTAACCTCGTGCGTCCCCCCCTGACACGACCCCGGCGTCACCAAGTCCACCGTCGGCGTCTCCGGTGTCACCGCATACACGGCCTGCATGCCCACGTCCGCGGTCAGCATCTCCGCTGTAACTCTGTCCCCGGCTAGCATGCCTTCGTCGCTGCCGGCGTTGCCGCGTCCTCGGCCGGCATCTCCGCGTCCAGCGAGTTACGAGGGCACGCCGCCGGCGCAGCGACGGCACGCTGCCACTTTCTTCTCCACTTAGTACTAGTACTGTAGTACTACTTGGGCACATATGGCATGGGCTGGGAGTGGGACAAAGCGTGTGAGGGCTGAGGGCTTTCTCGTCCAAAAGCCTCCGCCAGCACATACATTGGTACGTGTGCTGCAAACTATGCGCACTAGATTGAGGAACGGAGGGAGTACAAGATATCGACATGGTCCTGGATGAAGAACCATGTTAAGCTTACTAGAAGAAGCAACCACAAGTCAAAGAATCTTGCTTAGGTAACAGCACTACCCCAATAAGTCACGGAGCAGTGGGATCAACCGGTGAATGAATGTACGCTATCTGCCTACAGTTCTAAATGCTGAAGATAGTAAGAAACAGTACAGGATAATATAAATGCACGTTAGTACAAGTTACTTGCCTGGAGCAGTGTGTACACATAAGAACCAGCGATACGCAACATGGCATGATATAGTTGGGACTTGGGACAGTTCATTAGCTTGGCCAGCCGAAAATCAGCCAAGTATGCCTCATACTTCGAATCGAGCAGTATGTTCTTGCACTTGACATCCCAGTGTAGTATCCCTGGAACAGAGCGCAGCGCTGGCCCAACAAATCTTGTACTGTGTATTCCCAGTCCAGGCTCCTTTTCTCGCTGAGGAGCTTCTGCAGAATTTCTCAGTTATTTGCCAAATCTTCTGGTGCAGACTATGCTCCTGCTGACTTATTCAGACAACAAGCTACAGTCAGATTTGAACAGTGGCCCAGTTACACAACAAACCGTCAAAGCTGAACTCAGTTCCGGAAGACAAAATGTCAAGATTCTAGTCTTTCAGGTATCATAGGTGCACCGGATCTCCAAACCTGACCCGCATCTTGTGCTGCGGTGTTCACCACGAAGAACGCCGTGGGGATCGGATGACCGCTATTCACTGCGGTCACCCACCAAGTCTTTCTGAAGTTGTCACTATTTACCAAATATGAGATGTCATATTAAGAAACCAGCAAATATTTCTATGAATCTGGGGTGTAGCCAGAAAGAGGCTGAACTTTCCTCCTGATCTGCATCTGGAATATATGGAAACACCGGCATGGTGCGGCCATCCAGCGTTTCCTGCTCAGATGCCGTGGGGTGAAAGTCATCTGCAGCCAGCAGCTCGAGCCTCACTCAGAACTCCCACTTATCCTCTGTCTGGCGGACTGGCGTTGCTTGAGTGTATTTATGTCCCCAAATGTCCCCAATATTATACCGTCTTTGAGTATACCCACTGATGGAAGTGAACTGATCGATGCTTGGCTAATGCATCCGCCTTACCTTGAAGAATTGGCATCCGACCGGTAACTGTGCTCGAAATGGTTAATTCTACTCTACAACTGAGTGATCAGCAGACTGCAGATACTGGTAGAGGCACGGCAACTACTCTGATTAGCCCAAGAAAGCAGGACTAGGACTTTTGATTTTGAGCACAGAATCTTGAAAACCTGCTAGAAAAAGCAATCAGGTTCGAAGACAGATGAATATCCTACAGATGGTTTTCAATTTCGTAATTTGGAGCCACTAGAAAAAAGAAAAAAAAAGCAAGAAATTGTTCAAGTCCCATTAGAAGATTATGGTCATTTTCTGATAAACCAGCTAGGATTACGAATCATCAACATTCACATTGTCTCAGCCTTTTGAGATAGCATATCACATTATATGCTGCACATGTATGCAAACTTCTATGAATC
>NC_041392.1:686726125-686727864 GCF_002162155.2 Triticum dicoccoides | reverse complement strand
GTGCAAACACCTAGATAGAACCAACCAATGTAGATAATGTGTGCACATATCAGATTATGCCTTTTCATATAGAACATAATATTCTAATAGAGATACCAGGTACATGACAAAATAGAACACACTAAAGTCTCATACAACTCTACTTGTTGCACATGAAATGGCATAGTCAACATACTACAACTCGTACCAACATGTCCATAAGGGAAACATGCAACCAGAGACAGGCCTAGATATGAAAATGAGTACAGAACTACAGATCAAACTGAAAACTGAAGCTGGTGTTTTCAAAAACAACATCATCTCTATTTGAAAATCTTTGTCAAGAATACTCTCGCAACAGAGCACCTCACCGATGCCTGCCAAACTTCTAATCAGCAGAACATTCATCAATTTGGAGTTGCCAACCGCATTCCTCCATCCAGTGGTAGGCGGGAAAACAAGGGCACATAAGAGAAAAAAGGCCTAAACTTCTGGTAGTTAGGCTCGACGCAATATACAACTGTGCTCTCATGACGATCCAGATCGTATGCAATCAGTTCATTGTTCCAATGAGCTATAAAGAAGATTATGTTGGCATGTGGATGTACTCCAATGACTTCAAGGTCGAAGCCGAGCTGAAACAACACATTTGGAGCTACATTTGAAAGCTTGCGCAACAATTTCCAGTGCATGCATTTGTCATCCAGGTGAGTCCCATCCCACTGATAGATGTCAGCACCAAGAACGTAAACTGATATAGTCGAAAATGAGTTTGCATCATGTCCTTCAGTATCGTCGGAGTCAATATAAAATAGCTGTCCTGCGGACTTTCCGATGAAACCCGCGAAACTCGGATCAACTGATATTGGCAGTGGAATGATTCTCCATCTTAGCCCTTGTGCATCAACTATTGCCAGCCCACGCTGATGTATGAGCAAGTGCAGACACCCCTTGTGGAAAACGCCTGGTTGACTCCAGCACAGGCTAACTTCGCTGTCCCATTGGCTTTTCATTGATACCCACACACCAGATTTTGAGGAGTAAATGTTCACTCCTCTCACAACCAGGGATTGGGATTGTTCCAGCATAAATTCGAACAGATGAAACTCTTGAATGGACACGCCACTGTCAAAACCCAGGTAAGCGCGACAGCAGTCGCCGGCGTAGCCAGAGTGAGGCAGCACAATATACTCACCGGTAGCTGGATTGGAGACCATGTAGCGAGATGTTCCAGCAGCAGCAGGGGTGCCCGTGCGGATGCTTGTGAGAAACAATCCATCGCATGAATCCTCGAGGGAGACGAAGCAGTCCGTGCTGTCGGACGGCAGCGGCAGGAGCGGGTAGGTCTCGGCGACGCTCGCCCAAGGGAAGGCGGACAGGTCGGCGTAGTTGACGACGAAGCCGCGGGGGTCGGCGGAGTCGGCCGTGATGCGGTAGAAGAATCCGGCCAGGGTCTGCGCCATCTTCTTCCGGTTGGCGGGGTCGGCGATGATGCCGCGCCATGTCGGGCAGACGCACTTGCAGATGCAGAGCGATTTGTAGGGCACGCGAGAGAGGATCTCTGCGATTAGGTCGTGGGTGAGCCTCGACATCGGCTCCTCCATGCCGACCGTCCGCCGCGAGCGCTGGCTGCGGTTCTCCGACGGGATGACGGCTGGAATTGGTAGGGTTGCGGCGGGGGATGGCCGGCGGCGGCGGCGGGGTGCCTTCAGGATTGGGGACTCGGAGTGGTGAATGAGGTTTTTTTTTTACTTTTTTTT
>NC_041392.1:686725010-686725992 GCF_002162155.2 Triticum dicoccoides | reverse complement strand
CTAATGGGGAATGAGGTGGTGATGGGGCCAGCACGGTTATTAGACCGGCCGTGCCGAGCTGCAAATCGGGCCGGCCCACCGGCCCGCCAGTCACGTAGGCCCACCTACTGTTTGGCTTGCTGGCCTATTTTTACCTACTGGGCTGGTATTATGCCATATATACATATATAAAAAATTAAAAAATAATGAAAAAGATAAACGGGTCGTGCCGTGCCGGCCTACGTGCTCAGCCTAGCAGCTCAAGCACGCCCCAGGATGTGCCACGTACCTGCACGGCCCGATTAGCCGCGCGTCGTGCCAACTTGCTCACGGGTCGGCATGCCAGGCCCGGCCCATTTGGCCAGCTTTGGGTAGTGGGGTGCCACATTTGGTTCTTCCCATATAAAGTTGTGTGTATATTTCGATTTCTTATTAATTTTCTCACATTTGGTGTTCATCAGCCTGAAATTCTAATCCGGGTAAGTAGATTTTGGACAAAGCCCCATGGTAGAGAATAGAGATGGGGCACAGTAGCAAGCATAGCACAGAGGCCAACCGACGATCTCCGGCCTTCTACATCTTGACGAGCAGTGGATCTCATCTCCGACAACTTTGGATTCGTCATGACTTGGACCTCTTCTAACGCGGGGACAGGGAGGAGCTAGCCATTTGACTAGCGATTCGCCAGTCCCGAGAGGAAACCGAGTTCTATAGTCGGAGTCGCTCCGGCGACAATTCATTGCATTCGCACAAGTGGTGCTTGGATCCGACGCACACCGATGGCTTGAGGCTCATGACCGCGACAAAGCCAGAGATGGCGAGCATCGTCAGGAGGCACTGCCGCACCCAATCGGAGGCCCCAAGCCGACGGCGCAACCCCATTGGTGGAGCTTCGTCTCCCGCGACTTCAGGCTCAGAGTCCGAGATCAACACCACCAGACGACGCGGCCATGGATAGTAAAGTACCTACAAGCCCGTCGTGCCCTTGCCCTTGTAAAGAAGG
>NC_041392.1:686719942-686724822 GCF_002162155.2 Triticum dicoccoides | reverse complement strand
CAAGAGGAGGGTGACAAATCGGACAGCTCCGACAGTGAGTAATTGTTTTCTTTTTCAACTAAATTTAACCTCTCGACAAGAGGATCGGTTGGAATTTTCGGTTCACATACCTCTTAGATAAAAACATCTAAGTCATGTTGGTCGGCATAATTGTCATAAACACTAAATAAAACAAATAGTTATAAAAGATAAAATATACCACATCCAACGAGGGCCGACGGGGGCGGATACCAAAACCATCGCATCATATAATAACAAACAATAATAAAAATAAGAAAATTATACAAGTATCTATCTAAATATACAAGTAAGAATTTTTTTTTAGAAAGAAGATAAGAACAAGAGGCTCGCCACGATGGTGCTGGCGACGAGCGCGGGCGATCAACGGCGGTGAGGACGAGGACGGGACAAGATGGACCGTCAAACCTAAACAAATCTTGAGGAAAATGGAGTTTGGACTAGAAGCTTGAAGAGGAGAAAACTTAAGTGTGGCTCGGGCATTTCATCGAACATCTCATGTGCAACAGAGGTGAGCTAGAGCAACACACACCTCTCCCACGACCGGCCAAAAAAACAAAGCAATGGCTCTGTTCGCAGGCAGGGGCGGGGGTATATATAGGCTTCTCTTTAGTCCCGGTTGGTGGCTTAAACCGGGACAGAAAACTGACATTTGGTCCCGGTTTTAGTCACCAACCGGGACTAAAGGTACTCAGCCAAGAGCGAGGCTCATTAGTCTTGGGACCAAAAGTGTTAGACGAACCGAAACCAATGGCCCCTGAGACCCGGCCGGCGCCCTGGCCTCACGAACCGGGACTGATGCCCCCTTTGATCCCGGTTCGTGAGTGAACCGGGATTAATGTCCTTATCCAGGCCTCAACCAAAGCCCTTTTTTCTACTAGTGCACTACTTCCATGATGAAGACAGCAAGTAGAACATGCCAATTTTTGGTGTCCGATGACATGTATGTTGCATGACAATGTATGGATTTGAGGGTTTGCTATGAGGGAGATTGTTGTGGACGCGGACAATTGAGGAGTGACCGGTCAGGAAAAGCAAAACAAACTATCCTACAGAACTAATGGAAAACGTTGCTAAAAAGCTGATAGAAAACGGCAACGGCAACCAAACCTGCGATACGAAGACACCCTCAACGCTGGAGCCTGGAGGGCTACAGCCGTACAGGCAAAACCACACAGGCTAAAAACAACACACTAGAGAGTGTCCACTTCACATCGACACTACATCCGCTAGTGTCATAACCATGGGATTCCAGCCGTGTCGACCCCAGCCTATGAGCCCTCCATTGAGGCACCGAAGATACCGTCGAAGCATGCTCTTTCCTCAAAGGTGCCCACCATGTTTCCCTCCCGCTCCGCCTCTCGCCTCCAGGATATTTCGGAAACGCCGGCCAGGACGATCACAATGTGGTTCATCCAGCACCTCCTGCTCAGGGCTGCAAGCTGGCAGTCATGGCGCCGAGCCTCGTAACCCTCAACGTGTTTGGGCTGCTAACCAATGTGGTCTGCAGATGCACACCCATCTCTGAAAAAGTTGCTACCATAAATTCTGAGGTTTCATGTGACTGAACCACAGTTTATTTGAATCTGCAAAATAGAGTAGCAACACAGGATAAAAGGAAGACTGCTTCTTGACGCTTCATCGTAAGACAGGTTGTTACATAAGAACAGTAATGATTCTCCAAATTACTCAACAGAAGTAATTTTAAGGAGTAGTACATATAAGTTACTGAAAAGTTGACTCGACAGAAAACTTTTAAGAACTTTACATGAATACTAATAACCATTATCTATAAAGAATTAGTGCAGAGCTAACAAAATTTTGTCCAACGAGTAATGATCTAACTGTAGGTTGATACTAACAAGAGGGAAAAGAGCAGCACAACGGGTGTGCAAGGTTTTAGCAGGCAATATATTTCACATTATTCAGCGGAGTACGCACTGACAATGGGAGTTACCTGTGGAAAGCAGTAGAGAACCAATCAATCCAATAAAAGTAGTCGCTAAACATGCTTATCTATTGGAAAATGAGCAGTGAGTATGAAAGGAAACTAGCAAAGACCCCACGGTTTTAGACCGCGAAGTGCTAACCAATGTGGTCTGCAGATGCACACCCATCTGATCTCTGGAAGTTGCTAGCATCAAATCCGACGATCCATGGTGACAGAACTGCAGTTTATTTGAATATATGCAAAATTAAGTAACAACACAACTTTAAAGAAAGAGGCTTCCCGCCGCCTCATCGTGGGACATGTGGCTACAGAAAAGAAATAATGATTCTCTAAACGTAACACTTTTAAGAACTTTGAATGAATACTGATAAGCATTATTTACAAAAAAAATAGTGAAATAGTTTAGAGCTAACGAAATTCTGCCCAAGGACCAAGGATAGAACTGTAGGTAGTTTACTAGTAAGAGGGAGTACAACAGTTCAACGGGTATGCAAGGTTTTTAGCACGCAATGTGCTTCACAATATTCAGTAGAATAAACACGGACAATGAAAGTTACATTAATTAGCTAAAATGCATGTGGTAAGTACTAACCTTAAGAAGCACCCGCCAAAAAAAACTCATACTGTACTAACAAATTTATCTGCTAGAAAAAATCTCTATCATAAATTCATAATACACTAAACATGTAGCTGAAATGCTTAGTTCTATTCTACAACTGAGTGATCAACATGCTGCAAATTACAATATCCATTTGATACTGGTAGAGCCGTAGAGGCAATGCAACTACTCTGGTTTCTGAAACAGGCAGGATTACAAATCATCAACATTGACATTTCGCAACCTTTTGAGCTAGCATGATCACAATACATGCTGCACACATATCAGAACCGGAAAAAATAAGAGACCAAGAAAATCTTAGCAATGAAATCAGCCAATGCAGACTGTGGGCGCTCGTATCAGAACATAAGCAAACAACTTTGCTTAGCTAATCAGGTAAGACATAAAAATAATCAAAATAGATCACACTAAAGTGTCTCATACTCATACGGTTCTACTTGTTACACATCCAAATTCCAAAGGCATAGAACATATACAACAAGTCATACCAAATGTCTCATGCCCATTCATATGGCTCAGATTGTATGTATTGTTCATATACTAACATAAACAAAATACAGTATCTCCGTTTGAATGAATCTTTGTGAAGAGTTCACTTGAAAACACAACGGAGCACCTTGCCCATGGCTTCCCATTTTCAATCAGCAGAACATTCATCAATTGGGAGTTGCCAGCTGCCGTATTCCTCCGTCCAATGGTAGGCAGGAGGACAAGAGCGGCACATATGGGAAAAATCGCATAAATCTTTGGTAGTTATGGTCAAGGCGATATACAATTGGTCTTTCACGATGATCCAAGTCGTATGCCAAAATTTCATTGTTTGAATGATGTATGAAGATGAGATTGGCATGTGGGTGTAGTCCAATGACTTTGAGGAACGTCTTACCCGGAACCGCATCTGGAAACCTGTACAGTTTCCAGTACATGCATTCGTCATTCTGCTGACGACTCGCATCCCAGTCATAGACCTCAGAACCAAGAACGTAGGCCGATAGAGTCAAAGCTCTGCGTGAGATGAACCCTTCACGATCGCAGGAATCGATATAAAGTAGCCGGCCGGCAGACTTCCCGATGAAACCTGAGAAACCCTTGACGGCGAGTATCGGCAGCAGGAGGGTTCTCCATTTCACCCCTTGTGCATCAACCATCGCCAGTCCGGACTCATCTATGAGCAGGTGCAGAAATCCCTTATGGAAAACCCCACGCTGACCAAAGCATAAGGTGACTTGGATGTCCCATTTGGGCTCCATTGCCACCCATGCACGGGTTTTTGAAGAGTAGATCCTCACTCCCGTCACAACCAGGGGGTGTATGCCCTGGCTGTCCGGGGGTAAAATGTCTGTCACAAGCTCGAAGACATGGAACTCTTGAGTGGATACAGCGCTGTCGAAACCCAGGTAAGCGCTGCTGAGGTTGCCAGAGTAGCCAGAGTGAGGCAGCACGATATACTCACTGGTAGCTGGATTGGAGACCATGTACCGAGAAATTCCAGCAGCGGTGTCCGTGCGAATGCTTGCAAGAAACAGTCCGTCGCAGGAATCCTCGAGGGAGCAGAAGCAGTCCGTGCTATCGGGCGGTAGTGGCAGACGCGGGTGGGTCTCAGGGACGCTGGACCAAGGGAAAGCAGACATATCCGCGTACTTGATGCCGTCGAAGCCGCGGGGCTCGGCCGTGGCCTCGTTGTTGATGCGGTAGAAGAAGCCGGCCAGGGTCTGCGCCATCTTCTTCCGATTGGCGGGGTCGGCGATGATGCCGCGCCAGGCCGGGCAGACGCACTTGCAGATGCAGAGAGATTTGTAGGGCACCCGACAGAGGATCTCCGCGATTAGGTCGTGGGTGAGCCTGGACATAGGCTCATCCATGCCGGCCGTCCGCCGCGAGCGCTGGCTGCGGTTCTCGCGGAAGGGATGGGCTGGAATTGGTAGGCTGTGGCGGCGGTCGGCGGGGATGGATGCCGGCGGCCGCGGCGGCGGGGTGCCTTTAGGGTTGGGGACTCTTTGAGTGGGGAATGAGGGGCAGGTAGGTGGGAGGGGTTAATTCATTGTGTACATAGAAAGTTGTATATATATTTCGATTTCTTATTTATTTTCTCTCATTTGTTATTCATCAGTTGCCTGATGCTCTGATCTGGGTTAGTCGATTTTGGACGAAGCACCGAGGTAAAGATAGGACACCGCAAGGAGCACCAACGAGAGGCAGGGATGCTAGCGAGGCCTAGCCAGAAGGGTCAGAGCCAAGGATGATGGCAATAGTGTCACTGGTAGAAGAGAGTCAGAGGTTGATGGGTTTGGG